>NW_025228086.1:290491-305173 GCF_018294505.1 Triticum aestivum
ACGTCCGACTATGGCATTTCTTTTAAAGCCCTTTATGTGATGTCGCTCAGACGTCCGACTGTGGCATTTCTTTTAAAGCCCTTTATGTGATGTCGCTCAGACGTCCGACTGTGGCATTTCTTTTAAAACCCTTTATGTGATGTCGCTCAGATGTCCGACTGTGGCATTTCTTTTAAAGCCCTTTATGTGGTGTCGCTAAGATGCCCGACTGTGGCATCATTTTCCTTATTTTTATTTGTTCACCTTTCGAGGCGTCGCTTCAGACACCCGATCGGTCCTTATTTATGTTCTGTGGAATTTCAGGCGGACTACCGCTGTTTTCTTTTTTTTACTTACCCGTTATGCCAGTTTTATTTATTGTGCATTAAGGAATTAATCATGTTGCATCCATGCATGCATTTGTTATATCTTACGTCCGAACTGTCTTGCGAGTACTTTCAAAGTACTCACTGGCTTGTTGATTTGGCCAGATGCTAACGAAGGCGATCTCATGGATGAAGAGTTCGATAGCGAGCCCGACACTTAGAGGAGTCCCAGTCAGTCTTGTGCGACCCTGGATTTGGCCACTGTTTTATATCCGCTTCCGCTACCAAATAAATTCATCGAGCCTCTCCTCGACGCTCGATGAGATGACAGACGTAGAGTCTTGTCTTTCTCTCCCCGCTGTGTTTTTCCACCACCAGCCTATCCTTGAGTCAGTAGTATGTGTCCACACCACTGTGTTCTGTCCGCCATTATGTATGATTATTGGCGTACTTGTAATAATTTGGTTGAGCAACCGTAGTTCGACCCTGTAAAATATTTTATGCTACTGGCTTATTGTATCAAGAATTTGTCTGCCAGTGTGGAGGATTTCTCTCATACTGGACTTAAAAGATTGGCTTTTCAATAAATATTTTTATTGGAAAACCGGTCGTGACATATGGTATCATAGCTAAGGTACTCCCTCTCATCAGTAGGCACTAAAGACCGAACATGCTCATTTATTTTCTCAGCAACCTCATTTTTTGGTGTTATAATTGCCCTTTCTTTTAGATAGCCAACATTAGAATACCTAGCAGGGATATCTTTATATATGGCCTGAACAATGGCATCAATTTTGTCACTGTCGGTGTGTATTAAGAGCTCACCAGGGATTGTTATCCAAGAGGGATCAAACTCCCCCTCACGGGCCACAACAGGTGTTGTGCCATCACCTAAACTGAGGACCCACTTAGCAAAGACAACAACCTCAGACTGGAGGATTGGATCATTTGTGTGTGCAGTAAAACGCATGTTAATGTTTAGGTGCAGAACATCTACAATATTCCATAGAGGGGAGTTAGTGATCACAGCAGCAAGAATCTATGCTCGAGACCCACCCTCAATGACAGGCAATATTTGTCTAAGGTCCCCACCCAATACAACAACCTTACCGCCGAACGGAACTTTAGCTAAAGAAGGATCATTAGAACACACGATATCACGAAATGGTTTGTCCAGGGACTCAAAGAATTTCCGATGGGACATCAATGCTTCATCCCATATAATAAGATCAGCTGATTCTATTAGAGTGGAGAGCATGGTAGACCGCTTAATTTCACAGGTTCCATGATCATGCAGGTCAACAGGTATTTTAAACCTAGAATGTGATGTTCTGCCAGCTGGTAAAAGCAAGGCGGCAACCCTTGAGGAAGCAACCGATAGCACGACCCTCTTGTTACCTCTAAGATAAGCATCGAGTTCATTCTAGAGGAACGTTTTCCCAGTACTACCATAACTAGAGACAAAGAAAAAGCCAAGCTTCCCAGATCTAATGCGGTCAACTATAGCAGAGTAAGCATAGAGCTGGTCTTTGTTTAACCTATCGTACAGCAACTTCGCCCATTTTAAGAAGACTATCAACATCAACATCTAGCGCATCTGAAAGCATATCAGTTTGCACTCCAGTATCATGGCATGCAGATTTAAAGGCAAGTTGTGATCTAAGATGCATGCACTATTCTTAGCAAATATAGCAGCTAATTCATCAAGTAGCATGTACCTTAATGCTACAAGAGGGACAACATATGTGAAATCATTTCTAGACTGTTGAATTCTATATTCAATATCATCGCCTAGGTAAACTTCATACTTCTCAAAAAAAGCAGCTTCGTCATTAACAACACAGTGAAGTATCATAGTAACAAACAGGTGGCGCAATTGATTCCGCATACCCCATTTGACAGCTTCATCAAAAGCATTATACCATTCTATATCATCACCAAGCAAACCCCTTGCTCCACATGCCTCTCTAAAGGTCGAATATACAATGCCATTGTAGCTCCTAACATCCTCATAGCATTTTTCACCTTTGACAATCATAAGCAACATTCTAAAATAAAAAAAGTTCTCCGCTTTCCAGATGGACAGAGTATATTCTACCAATTTTATCACTTCGTGTCCTACGTTTCCACTTTTTGTCCTCGGCTATCCATGACCACCTAGTAGGGAAATCCCAATAAGTTAAGGATCTAGTAGCAGGGTATAGCATGTTCGCTACAAACCCTTCAGTCAACATTGTTTTCTGCATCTGGGCATTATTAACAACCGAATTCAGTGTGCCTTTAGTGTGAAACCTCACAACATTCATGTTTAGGAGATGAATAGGCAATCTCTCAACAGAGGGTGTTTTACCATGTATGTCAAACCCATAGACCCTCCAAAAAGAATCATAGTCAACAATATAATGGCACTCACTATACTCTTTGATCTCGTCAACATCCTGGTTGTTACCATTCCAAACATTCTCAAATAGGGTTTTAGACTTGTCTAGTCCTTTGGTGACATACTTGTATAGATATTTGATAACATAGGTTTTGTTACACCATTCAACATTAATGTGTGCTTGCCATTTTTTAATATGAGCATGTTATATGGAACCACATGTCTATTATCAAGCCTGGCATTGTTCTTCATCACAAAATGACCATTATCAGGACGCTTGTATAAGGGAAACCCACTCTCATCAATAGAAGTTTCATTTTGAAATGATTTTGGGAATCTTTTTGAGCAAACACCTTTTTTCATGCAAGGACATTTTGGGCCAAAAATGCCATAGGGCCGATGCATCATGAATTCAGCGACAAGCGTGTATCCCGAAGGATCCTGTACAGGATCAGGGATCTCAGCAGAAATATGGGAATCTATAAGAGCTGGCATGACAACTCTATCATCATCCTTGTTTTTCCAAACAAGGATGTGTGTGTGGCAATCCCCTCTTCTAAAACTCAATAGTGTGCAAGACTGAAAATAGGAGACAAAGGCAACATAAAAATCGTAAGGGCAACGTAGAAAGAGAAAGAGCAAAATGAAAGAGGCTTGTAGGGGACAGTACTAGCAACAATAAGGCCAAAGGCATTCCCCTTTTTGTTCCGATGAAGGTACTGCATAAGCTTCATGTGGTACACCCTAACTGCAATGTCAGCCCTACCTATCGCTGTTTTCCCAGGCTCAACAGAATCAAGGATTTCGTCCCACTTTGGGTTACATGTGAAAGTTGTAAAAATGTCTGGTGACCCATGAACCCGGGAGACAGCAACAACATCTTGGAAATTTTCATACATATACCAACGACCGCCGGTGTAGGTTGACGGAAGTATATTTTTCTTCCCAATCTCTGACACATCAATCATACCCTGGTCTACTGCGTCGACAACACCCTGAAGATTTTCAGCCTGCATTTCATCGTTACACTTAAGAATAAAATTGAGACAGCACTCATCAATGCAAGCACGGAAGTCAACAGCAGTATGTAATGCTAACATGCCACATCAAAGATATGAATTGTGCTAGTTTGGTTTATAGTGTGAGCAAAAGCAATAATAATCTTGGATGGACATTTTCACCCTCTTGTTCGAGTCGTCAACATCAGCACCGGTGTAGCGCACACTAAGCTGAAAACCACGCTCACCATATGGAAACAACAAAGGGTATTGCAAGGACATGTAGGTAGTATCTAAAGAAGAAATACGGTGCAGCATGTCGCCTTTAGTCCGTATTACTAGATCTCGACACGGTGCCTTTAATGTGAACTCACCATAAACCAAAGCTGCCAGCTCATCTGTCGCCGGTAAACTAAACTGAGGGCTATCATTCTCGCCGGGAGTTATAAGCCTTATTGAAATCACCTCATGTTTATTTTGTTTCAATATATCCGCAGCCATACAAAATTTTCTGACTATAGAATTATGTGTATCAAGCATTTGCATAAGACCCCTCACAATGTCCTTATCTAACCCAGTGCGTGTTTCATCGTGATGGTTTAGGGCCTGAATTCTGTTGTTAACCTCATTTTCACTGTCATTTATGTATAACTCTGCATACTTGGGTGTATCACCTTCATTTGGAAGCAACGAGCCTATATGATGACAAACCTGACCATTTATTTTAAAAAAATTGGACCTCCGCCATCATTAATAGACCGGTCAATTTTTGCCCCCATGGATGTAAACGCAAACAGGCAATTGTACTGGCGTATTTGCTTAATAAACCTTAGGCTGCGGGGAGGTTTTTATAATCAAGTAGGGTTGCTAAGAACGGCGGAGCATTTTGAAAGGGTCTAATGAAGACCTTGCCAGATTTACAATAGTTGTTGTAACCCACTCGTCTTTTTGAAATAGCTGACTTTGACTTCACCCTCTCGCGCCACCAAAAGCTAGCCTGGCAGTGGTTGCATCGGTAATCTTGGCCTCCGTAGTATGATCTTTTTGGATAAAAAGCTGCAGAATGATCTCACGTGTAAGGGCACATAACCCTGGGCTGGTAGAAAGAAGCATGGTCGACTAAAATACACAGGCATACCTTTAAGTATGTCTACCTCATCAGGAGAAAACCAACCCAATCAGGATGTAGAGTTGACGCAAGGGCATGCTCTGCGAGAGCCATAAGGAAAAGTGACAGAAATATGCCCTAGGGGCAATAATAAAGTTGTTATTTATTTCCTTATATCATGATAAATGTTTATTATTCATGCTAGAATTGTATTAACCGGAAACTTAGTACATGTGGGAATACATAGACAAAACAAAGTGTCCCTAGTATGCCTCTACTTGACTAGCTCGTTAATCAAAGATGGTTATGTTTCCTGACCATAGACATGTGTTGTCATTTTATAAACAGGATCACATCATTAGGAGAATGATGTGATGGACAAGACCCATACGTTAGCTTAGCATTATGATCGTTACAGTTTCATTGCTACTGCTTTCTTCATGACTTATGCAAGTTCCTTAGACTATGAGATTATGCAACTCCCGAATACCGAAGGAACACTTTGTGTGCTGCCAAACGTCACAGCATAAAAGGGTGATTATAAAGGTGCTCTACAGGTGTCTCTGTAGGTGTTTGTTGGTTTGGCATAGATCGATATTAGGATTTGTCACTCCGTGTTTCGGAGAGGTATCTCTGGGCCCTCTTGGTAATGCTCATCACTATAAGCCTTGCAAGCAATGTAACTAATGAGTTAGTTGCGGGATTAAGCATTACAGAACGAGTAAAGAGACTTGCCAGTAATGAGATTGAACTAGGTATTATGATACTGACGATCAAATCTCGGGCAAGTAACATACCGATGACAAAGGGAACAACGTATGTTGTTATGTGGTTTGACCGATAAAGATCTTCGTAGAATATGTAGCAGCCAATATGAGCATCCAGGTTCCGCTATTGGTTATTGATTGGAGATGTGTCTCGATCATGTCTACATAGTTCTCGAACCTATAGGGTCCGCATGCTTAACGTTCGATGACGATTTGTATTATGAGTTATGTGTTTTGATGATCTAAGATGTAGAGGGCTTGGAAGTCCTAGTAGGACTCCAGACACTTGGTGTGCCCCTAGGGGGTCGGCCTCTCTCCCTCCCTCCTTTATATACGGGGTAGGGGCACCCCAAAGACACACAAGTTGATCTTTCAGCCGTGTGCAGTGCCCCCTCCATAGTTACACACCTCGGTCATATCATCTTAGTGCTTAGGAGAAGCGTTGCGCCGGTAACTTCATCATCACCGTCACCACGCCGTCGTGCTGGAACTCACCCTCAGCCTCAGCTGGATCTAGAGGTCGAGGGACGTCACCAAGATGAACGTGTCCAGATCGTGGAGGTGTCGTGCGTTCGGTACTTGATCGGTTAGATCCCGAATACGTTCGACTACATCAACCGCGTTACATAACGCTTCCGCTTTCGATCTATGAGGGTACATGGACACACTCTCCCCCTCGTTGATATGCATCACCTAGATAGATCTTGCGTGATCGTAGGAAAATTTTGAAATTACTGTGTTCCCCAACTTTGGCATCCGAGCCAGGTCTATGCGTAGATGTTATCACGAGTAGAACACAAAGAGTTATGGGCTATAATAGTCATACTGCTTATTAGCATGTCATACTTTGATTCAGCGGTATTGTTGGATGAAGCAGCTCAGACCGACATTGCGCGTACGCTTACACGAGACTGGTTCTAACGACGTGCTTCGCACACAGGTGGCTAGTGAGTGTCTATTTCTCCAACTTTAGTTGAATCAAGTGTGGCTACGCCCGGTCCATGTTGAAGGTTAAACCAGCACATTTGACGAAAAATCGTTGTGGTTTTGATGCGTAGGTAAGAACGGTTCTTTCTAGAAGCCCGTAGCAACCACGTAAAACTTGCAACAACAAATTAGAGGACGTCTAACATGTTTTTGCAGGGCTTGTTGTGATGTGATATGGTCAAGGCATGATGTGATATAATTTGTTGTATGAGATGATCATGTTTTGTGACAAAGTTATCGGCAACTGGCAGGAGCCATATGGTTGTCGCTTTATTGTATGCAATGCAATCGACATGTAATTGTTTTACTTTATCACTAAGCGGTAGCAATAGTTGGCGAGATGACAACGATGCTACGATGGAGATCAAGGTCTCGCGCCAGTGACGATGGAGATCATGACGATGCTTCGGTGATGGAGATCATAAGCACAAGATGCTGATGGCCATACCATGTCACATACTTTGATTGCATGTGATGTTTATCTCTTATGCACCTTATTTTGCTTAGTACGGCGGTAGCATTATAAGATGGTCCCTTACTAAATTTCAAGGTATAAGTGTTCTCCCGGAGTATACATCATTGCGACAGTTCTTCGTGCTGAGACACCATGTGATGGTCGGGTGTGATAGGCTCTACGTTCACATACAACGGGTGCAAGCCAGTTTTGCACACACAGAATACTCAGTTTAAACTTGACGAGCCTAGCATATGTAGATATGGCCTCAGAACACTGGAGACCGAAAGGTCGAGCGTGAATCATATAGTAGATATTATCAACATAGTGATATTCACCATTGAAAACTACTCCATCTCACGTGATGATCGGACATGGTTTAGTTGATTTGGATCACGTGATCATTTAGATGACTAGAGGGATGTCTATCTAAGTGGGAGTTCTTAAGTAATATGATTAATTGAACTTTAATTCATCATGAACTTAGTCATGATAGTATTTTGCAAATTATGTTGTAGATCAATAGCTCGCATTATAGCTTCCCTATGTTTTTATATGTTCCTAGAGAAAACAAAGTTGAAATACGATAGTAGCAATGATGCGGACTAGGTCCGTGATCTGAGGTGTATCCTCATTGCTGCACAGAAGAATTATGTCCTTGATGCACCGCTAGGTGACTGACCTATTGCAGGAGTAGATGCAGACGTTATGAACGTTTGGCTAGCTCAATATGATGACTACTTGATAGGAGTAGTCTAGTGCACCATGCTTAACGACTTAGAACCGGACTTCAAAAACGTTTTTGAAACGTCATGGAGCATATGAGATGTTCCAAGAGCTGAAATTGGTATTTTAGACTCATGCCCGTGTCAAGAGGGTATGAGACCTCTAACAAGTACTTTTCCTAAAAGATGGAGGAGAATTGCTCAACTAGTGAGCATGTGCTCAGAATGTCTGGGTACTACAATCATTTGAATCAAGTGGGAGTTAATCTTATAGATAAGATAGTGATTGATAGAGTTCTTTAGTCACCATCACCAAGTTACTGGAACTTCGTGATGAACTATAGTATGCAAGGGATGAAGAAAACGATTCACGAGCTCTCCGTGATGCTGAAATCGATGAAGGTAGAAATCAAGAAAGAGCATCAAGTGTTGATGATTAAACAAGACCACTTGTTTCAAGAAAAGGGCAAAGGGAAAGAAAGGGAACTTCAAGAAGAGTGGAAAGCAAGTTGTCACTCCCGTGAAGAAGCCCAAAGCTGGACCTAAGCCTGAAACTGAGTTCTTCTACTACAAAGGAAATGGTCACTAGAAGTGGAACTGCCCCAAATATTTGGCGGGTACGAAGGATGGCAAAGTGAACAAAGGTATATTTGATATACATATTATTGATGTGTACCTTGCTAGTGCTCGTAGTAATCCTTGGGTATTTGATACTTGTTCGGTTGCTAAGATTAGTAACTTGAAACAGGAGTTGCAGAATAAATAGAGACTAGTTGAGGATGAAGTGACGATGTGTGTTGGAAGTGGTTCCAAGATTGATATGATCATGATCGAGCACTCCCTATACTTTCGGGATTAGTGTTGAACCTAAATAAATATTATTTGGTGTTTGCGTTGAGCATGAATATGATGAGATCATGTTAATTGCAATATGGTTATTCATTTAAGACAGAGAATAATTGTTATTCTGTTTACATGAATAAAACCTTCTATGGTCATACACCCAATGTTGATGGTTTATTGAATCTCGATCGTGGTAACACACATATTCATAGTATTGATGCCAAAATATATAAAGTTGATAATGATGGTGCAACTTATTTGTGGCACTTCTGTTTAGGTCATATCGGTGTAAAGCGCATAAAGAAACTCCATAAAGATGGATTTTTGGAATTACTTGATTATGAATCATTTGATGCTTATGAACCGTGCACAATGGGTAAGATTACTAAAACTCCGTTCTCTGGAACAATAGAACGATCTAGTGACTTATTGGAAATAATACATACTGATGTATGCGGTCCAATGAGTGTTGATGCTTGAGGAGGGTATCATTATTTTTTCACAGATGATTTGAGCAGATATGGGTATATCTACTCAATGAAACACAGGTCTAGAACATTTGAAAAGTTCAAAGAATTTCAGAATGAAGTGGAGAATCATCGTAACAAGAAAATAAAGTTTCTACGATCTGATCGTGGAGGAGAATATTTGAGTTACGAGTTTGGACTTTACTTAAAACAATGTGGAATAGTTTCACAGCTCACGCCACCTGGAACACCACAGCGTAATGGTGTGTCCAAGCATTGTAACCCCACTTTATTGGATATGGTGCGTTCTATGATGTCTCTTACCAATTTACCACTATCATTTTGGGGATATGCATTAGAGATAGTTGCATTCACGTTAAACATGGAACCATCAAAATCCGTTGAGACGACGCCTTATGAACTGTGGTTTGGCAAGAAACCAAAGTTGTCGTTTCTTAAAGTTTGGGCTGCGATGCTTATATGAAAAAGCTTCAACCTAATAAGTTCGAACCCAAATCGGAGAAATGTATCTTCATAGGATACCCAAAAGAAATTGTTGGGTACACCATCTATCCCAGATCCGAAGGCAAGATATTCGTTGCTAAGAATGGATCCTTTCTAGAGAAGGAGTTTCTCTCGAAAGAAGTGAGGGGGGGAGTAGAGCTTGATGAGGTAATTGTACCTTCTCCCGAATTGGAAAGTGGTTCATCACATAAATCAGTTCCAGTGATTCCTACACCAATTAGTGAGGAAGCTAATGATGATGATCATGAAACTTCAGATCAAGTTACTATAGAACCTCATAGGTCTTCTGGAGTATGGTCTGCACCAAAGTGGTACGGTAAGCCTATTCTGGAAGTCATGTTACTAGACCATGCATGATGAACCTACGAACTATGAGGAAGCGATGATGAGCCCAGATTTCGTGAAATGGCTTGAGGTCATGAAATCTGAGATGGGATCCATGTATGAGAACAAAGTGTGGACTTTGGTGGACTTGCCCGATGATTGGCAAGCCATATTAAATAAATGGATCTTCAAGAGGAAAACGAACACTGATAGTAGTGTTACTATCTACAAAGCTTTACTTGTCGCAAAAAGGTTTTGACAAGTTCAAGGTGTTGACTACAATGAGATTTTCTCAACTGTAGCGATTCTTAAATCCGTCCAAATCATGTTAGCAGTTGCCATATTTTATGAAATCTGGCAAATGGATGTCAAAACTGCATTCCTTAAAGGGATATTTCTTAAAGAAGAGTTGTATATGGTGCAACCAGAAGCTTTTGTCAATCCTAAAGGTACTAACAAGGTGTGCAAGCTCCAGTGATCCATCTATGGACTGGTGCAAGCATCTCGGAGTTGGAATGTACGCTTTGATGAGTTGATCAAAGCATACAGTTTTATACAGACTTGCGGTGAAGCCTGTATTTACAAGAAAGTGAGTGGGAGCACTACAGCCTTTCTGATAAGTATATGTGAATGACATATTGTTGATCGGAAATGATGTCGAATTTTCTAGAAAGCATAAAGGAGAGTTTGAAAGGATTTTTTCAAAGAAAAACCTCGTTGAAGTTGCTTATATATTGGGCATCAAGATCTATAGAGATAGATCAAGACGCTTGATAAGATTTTTCAATGAATACATACCTTGACAAGTTTTTTGAAAGAGTTCAAAATGGATCAGTGAAAGAAGAAGTTCTTTCCTGTATTACAAGGTGTAAAGTTGAGTAAGACTCAAATCCCAACCATGGCAAAAGATAGAAAGAGAATGAAAGTCATTCCCTATGCCACAGTCATAGGTTCTATAAAGTATGTTGTGTTGTGTACCAGACCTATTGTGCAGATTGCCATGAGTGTGGCAAGGGGGTACAATGGTGATCTAAGAGTAGATCACTGGTCAGCGGTCAAAATTATCCTTGGTGAGTACTAAGGAAATATTTCTTGGTTATGGAGGTGATAAAGAATTCGTCGTAAAGAGTTACGTCGATGCAAGCTTTTACACCGATCTAGATGACTCTAAGTCTCAATCTGGATACATATTGAAAGTGGGAGCAATTAGCTAGAGTAGCTCCATGCAGAGCATTGTAGACATAGAATATTTGCAAAATACATACGGCTCTGAATGTGACAACCCGTTGACTAAACTTCTCTCACAAGCAAAACATGATCACACCTTAGTACTCTTTGGGTGTTAATCACATAGCGATGCGAACTAGATTATTGATTCTAGTAAACCCTTTGGGTGTTGGTCACATGGTGATGTGAACTGTGGGTGTTAATCACATACATATGTGAGCTATTGGTGTTAAATCACATGGCGATGTGAACTAGATTATTGACTCTAGTGCAAGTGGGAGACTGAAGGAAATATGCCCTAGAGGCAATAATAAAGTTATTATTTATTTCCTTATATCATGATAAATGTTTATTATTCATGCTAGAATTGTATTAATCGGAAACTTAGTACATGTGTGAATACATAGACAAAACAAAGTGTCCCTAGTATGCCTCTACTTCACTAGCTTGTTAATCAAAGATGGTTATGTTTCCTGACCATAGACATGTGTTGTCATTTGATAAACGGGATCACATCATTAGGAGAATGATGTGATGGACAAGACCCATCCGTTAGCTTAGCATTATGATCATTACAGTTTCATTGCTACTGCTTTCTTCATGACTTCTACAAGTTCCTCAGACTATGAGATTATGCAACTCCCGAATACCGAAGGAACACTTTGTGTGCTACCAAACGTCACAATGTAAAGGGTGATTATAAAGTTGCTCTACAGGTGTCTCCGAAGGTGTTTGTTGTGTTGACATAGATCGAGATTAGGATTTGTCACTCCGTGCTTCGGAGAGGTATCTCTGGGCCCTCTCGGTAATGCTCATCACTATAAGCCTTGCAAGCAATGTAACTAATGAGTTAGTTATGGGATGAAGTGTTACGGAACGAGCAAAGAGACTTGCCAGTAACGAGATTGAACTAGGTATGATGATACTGACGATTGAATCTCGGGAAAGTAACATACCAACGACAAAGGGAACAACATATGTTGTTATATGGTTTGACCGACAAAGATCTTCGTAGAATATGTAGGAGCCAATATGAGCATACAGGTTCCACTATTGCTTATTGATCGGAGATGTGTCTAGATCATGTCTACATAGTTCTCGAACCCGTAGGGTCCGCACGCTTAACGTTCGATGACGATTTGTATTATGAGTTATGTGTATTGATGACCAAAGTTTGTTCAGAGTCCCGGATGAGATCACGGACATGAAGAGGAGTCTTGAAATGGTCGACACCTAAAGATCGACATATTGGAAGGCTATATTCGGACATCGGAAAGGTTCCGAGTGATTCGGGTATTTTTGGGAGTACCGGGGAGTTACAGGAATTCACCGGGAGAAGTAATGGGCCCTATTGGGCCATACGGGAAATAGAGGAGGCAGGCCAAGGGGAGGTGGCGCCCCCCCATGGGTCCGAATTGGACTAGGGGAAGGGTCCGACGCCCCCCTTGCCCTTTCCTACTCCCTCTCTCCTTCCTTCTCTCCTACTCCTAAAAGGGAAAGGATTCTTACTAGGACTTGGAAGTCCTAGTAGGACTCCATACACTTGGCGCGCCCCTAGGGGGGCGGTCTGTCTCCCTCCCTCCTTTATATACGAGGGAAGGGGGCACCCCAAAGACACACAAGTTGATCTTTCAGCCATGTGCGGTGCCCCCTCCACAGTTACACACCTCGGTCATATCGTCGTAGTGCTTAGGCGAAGCCCTGCGCCGATAACTTCATCATCACCGTCACCATGCCGTCGTGCTGACGGAACTCTCCCTTGGCCTCAGCTGGATCTAGAGTTCGAGGGATGTCACCGAGCTGAACGTGTGCAGATCACGGAGGTGCCGTGCGTTCGGTAATTTGATCGGTTGGATAGCGAAGACGTTCGACTACATCAACCGCGTTACGTGACGCTTCTGCTTTCGGTCTACGAGGGTACATGGACACACTCTCCCCCTCATTGCTATGCATCACCTAGATAGATCTTGCGTGATCGTAGGAAAATTTTGAAATTACTGCTGAGAGAGTCCTGGATAAGGGGGTATCCGGACAGCCGGACTATATACATCGTCCGGACTATAGAAGCGTCAAGATACAAGACTCAAGACTTCGGCTCGTGTCCGGATGGGACTCTCCTTTGCATGGAAGACAAGCTTGGCAATCCGGATATTATGTTTCCTTCCTTGTAACCGACTCCATGTAAACCCTAGCTCTCCGGTGTCTATATAAACCGGAGGGCATGGTCCTTAGAAGGCCGATCACAATTACAATCATACCATCATAGCTAGTTGTTAGGGTTTAGCCTCTATGATCCCGTGGTAGATCTACTCTTGTATTCCACATATCTTCAATATTAATGAAGCAGGAAGTAGGGTTTTACCTCCATCGAGAGGGCCCGAACCTGGGTAAACATTGTGTCCCTTGCTTCCTGTTACCATCAGCCTAAGACGCACAGATCGGGACCCCCTACCCGAGATCCACCGGTTTTGACACCGACATTGGTGCTTTCATTGAGAGTTCCTCTGTGTCGTCGCTTCGAGGCTTGATGGCGTCTTCAATCGTCAACAACACGGTCCAGGGTGAGACTTTTCTCCCCGGACAGATCTTTGTGTTCGACGGCTTCGCACTGCGGGCCAATTCGCTTGGCCAGTTGGAGCAGATCGACAGCTTCACCCCTGGCCACCAGATCAGGTTCGGAAACTTGAACTACACGGCGGATATCCGCGAAGACTTGATCTTCGACGGATTCAAGCCTGCGCCAGGAGCGCCGGATAGCCACGACGAGCACGGCCTAGACCTGCTATCGGACAGTGCCCGGGACATCATCCCTGATGTCTACTACACAACCTTCTTCTTGTAGACGTTGTTGGGCCTGCAAATGCACAGGTTTGTAGGACAGTAGCAAATTTCCCTCAAGTGGATGACCTAAGGTCTATCAATCCGTAGGAGGCATAGGATGAAGATGGTCTCTCTCAAACAACCCTGCAACCAAATAACAAAGAGTCTCTTGTGTCCCCAACACACCCAATACAATGGTAAATTGTATAGGTGCACTAGTTCGGCGAAGAGATGAAGATACAAGTGCAAAATAGATAGTAGATAAAGGTATTTGTTATCTGAAATAATAAAAACAGCAAGGTAACAAGTGGTAAAAGTGAGCGTACACTACTAGGGAAAAGCCTATACACAGAAAGTTACTAGTAGCGAGGGTTAAAAACCCTCGCTACTGCTACTTACCAGTAGCGCAGGTTTTTAAAGCTCGCTACTACTAAGTTGATAGCAGTAGCGCGGGTTTTTAAACCTGCGCTACTAGTAAGTAGCAGTAGCGAGGGTTGTTAACCCTCGCTACTACTAAGCGGTCTCTACCGTGCCCCCCCGGGACATGCCATAGTAGTAGCGCGGGTTTTTAAAACCTCACTACTACTAAGTTTGATAGCAGTAGCGTTGGTTTTTAGCCCTCTCTACTACTAAGTGGTGCCATAGTAGTAGCGAGGGGGTAAAAAACCGCTCTACTACTAAAGGTCCCATTTTCAAACTCTACCCCCCACCCCCCCGTGGATCGCCTTTTCAGTTTAAAAAAATAAAAGAAA
>NW_025228086.1:305386-309066 GCF_018294505.1 Triticum aestivum
AAAAAAAATAAAAGAAAATAAGTTTCCCATGTGATATGTGGTCTAGTTGTTGGGAAAATTTGCAAATATGAATTTCGACTTTATTTGCAAAATCTCTCGAGAATTTGTAAAAATGGGCATAACTTTTGCATACTAACTCGGATGAAAAAGTTTTTTATATGAAAAATCATCTACTCGAAAAGTTACATCCAAATTTAACTAGGGGAACCCCGTTAAACATTTTCAAAATCCTCAAAAACCTAATAGAAAAAAAAGTTACGGGGCTTTTAAGATCTAGAGTGGAAAAAATCAAAAAAAATTCAAACTGTGTGGTCAAACTGTGGTCAAACAATGGTCAAACTAATTATTCTAGAATATTAGTGTTACTACATAATTATTTTAGTTTTTTTGAATTTTGGTCAAATCTGGTCAAACTATGGCCAAACTGTGGTCAAACTAATTATTCAATAAATATTAGTGTTACTAATTTTTTAGAACAATAGTTTCAAACTCAAATAGTGAAATGTGTGACTTCATGCTCAAGCTAAATTCCTGAGGTTAATAGGATTGACATCTTACTATTGTCAGGAAAACAACAAGTGCAGACTTGGAAACGAGGGAGAATAGAACCCGGAAGTTAAGCGTGCTCGGGCTGGAGTAGTGAGAGGATGGGTGACCGTCCGGGAAGTTAGATGATTTGGAATGATGAGGGGTGATTAGAGATTAAATTGAGCAGCGATGAGGGGTGATTAGAGATTTGAGGTTAAAATAATTCAGAAATTTGAAAATTAGGGAAAAAATCGAAATATGTTTTCGAAAAAATTCAAGAAAAACCCGCGCTGGTAGTAGTAGCGCGGGTTTTTACCCACGCTACTACTAAAGGACGTAGTAGTAGCGCGGGTGGCACCCGCGCTACTGCTATAAGTTAGCTGTAGCGCGTTATTAGTAGCGCCGGCCCCCGCGCTGCTAATAGGCCCAAAACCCGCGCTGCTGCTAGGCTTTTCCCTAGTAGTGGTAAACGGTATTGCAATGATAGGAAACAAGGCCTAGGGTTCATACTTTCACTAGTGCAAGTTCTCTCAACAATAATAACATAGATAGATCATATAACAAGCCCTCAACATGCAACAAAGAGTCACTCCAAAGACACTAATAGCGGAGAACAAACGTAGAGATAATAGTAGGGTATGAAACCACCTCAAAGTTGTTCTTTCGGATCGATCTATAAAAGAGTTTGTAGTAAAATAACATAAAGCTATTCTTTCCGCTCAATCCATCATAGAGTTCATACTAGAATAACACCTTAAGACACAAATCAACCAAAACCCTAATGTCACCTAGATACTCCATTGTCACCTCAAGTATCCGTGGGCATGATTATATGATATGCATCACACAATCTCAGATTCATCCAACCAACATAAAAGTACTTCAAAGAGTGCCCCAAAGCTACTACCGGAGAGTCAAGAACGTGTGACAACCCCTATGCATAGGTTCCCAATGTCACGGAACCCGCAAGTCGATCACCAAAACATACATCAAGTGGATCGCAAGACATACATCAAGAGTTCTCATAAAAGACTCAATCCGATAAGATAACTTCAAAGGGGAAACTCAATTCATCACAAGAGAGTAGAGGGGGAGAAACATCATAAGATCCAACTACAATAGCAAAGCTCGTGATACATCAAGATCGTGCCATAGAGGGAACACGAGAGAGAACACGAGAGAGAGAGATCAAACACATAGCTACTGGTACATACCCTCAGCCCTGAGGGTGAACTACTCCCTCCTCGTCATGGATAGCGCCAGGATGATGAAGATGGCCTCTGGTGATGGGATCCCCCTCCGGCAGGGTGCCGGAACAGGGTCCCGATTGGTTTTTGGTGGCTACAGAGGCTTGCGGCAGCGGAACTCCCGATCTAGGTTCTGTTCTGTAAGTTTTTGGGTACGTAGGTATATATGGGTGCAGGGGGTATGTCCGAGGAGCTACGGGTGCCCCACGAGGCAGGGGCGCGCCCAGGGGGCGCCCCCCACCCTCGTGGGCAGCCAGTATCTCCCCTGACGTGCACTCCAAGTTCTCTGGGTTGCTTTCCTTCCAAAAATAACTTCTCCAGTTGATTTCGTTCCATTTTGACTCCGTCTGATATTCCTTTTCCTCGAAACACTGAAATAGGCATAAAACAGCAAATCTGGGTTGGGCCTCCGGTTAATAGGTTAGTCCCAAAAATAATATAAAAGTGGATAATAAAGCCCATAATCGTTCAAAACACATAGTAATATAGCATGAATGCTTCATAAATTATAGATACATTGGAGACGTATCAATCCCCGAAGCAGCCTTGGATCTAAATCCAGGGAAGATTGCGTTGCCTAGGGACGGAGGGTTGGACCCCGCTCCGCAGGCCGCACACTTATCGTTGGTAGAGCCGAACACGGGTCCCACCGCGGTGGAGGCCTGTAACCTTGGGCTCCCGGACTCATATCCGGTTGTTGGTCCTGGTCCGCTCACTCTCGAGCCAGTCTGGTAATGGAGTTTACCGCTGCGGACATCTTTCAGCACTCACCCTTTGGCGACATACTAAACTCATTGAAGTCTCTCTCTTTTTCAGGAGACTCTGGGCCAAACTATTTCCGGCTGGAGTGGGAAGCAGGCGACAAAGGAATTCGCTGCCCACCCACCACCCACTTTGTCGCCACGATCGATGATTTAACCGACATGCTCGACTTTGACTTCGAAGACATCGACGGTATGGATGACGATGCAGGAGACATACAGGAGCCATCGCTCATAGGGTGGTGGACAGCCACCTCTTCATAAGATATATATATGGTGGACACTCCGAAAGAAATGAATGGCGATGAGGCAACGAAGGATAACCCCTCCAAGAAGAAAGCAAAGCATGGGCGTCGCCAGTGCCGCTCCAAGCCCCGCCAAGGCAATACCAGCGCCGGAGATGATAATAAACCGGACGGTGCCGACGATGAATACAACCCCGAACAGCCCGCCTTCGAGCAGGCCGAACAGGAAGACAGGCGTAACAGCCCAGATGAACAGGCGACGGACGGGTATCCGGAGGAGGACAACTACATGCCCCTCTTCGAAGACGAGATTAGCCTCGGCGACGACGAGTTCGGCATACCCGAAGACCCCGCAGAGCAGGAGCGCTTCAAGCACCGGCTTATTGCCACTGTGAGAAGCCTGAAGAAGAAGCAGCAGCTGTTGGGGAACGTAGTAATTTCAAAATTTTCCTACGCACACGCAAGATCATGGTGATGCATAGCAACGAGAGGGGAGAGTGTGTCCACGTACCCTCGTAGACCGAAAGCCGAAGCGTTATGACAACGCGGTTGATGTAGTCGTACGTCTTCACGATCCGACCGATCCAAGTACCGAATGTACGGCACCTCCGTGTTCAGCACACGTTCAGCTCGATGACGATCCCCGGACTCCGATCCAGCAGGGTGTCGGGGATGAGTTCCGTTAGCACGACAGCGTGGTGACGATGATGATGCTCTACCGGCGCAGGGCTTCGCCTAAACTCCGCGACGATATGACCGAGGTGGAATATGGTGGAGGGGGCCACCGCACACGGCTAAGGAACGATCCGTAGATCAACTTGTGTGTCCTAGGGTGCCCCCTGCCCCTGTATATAAAGGAGCAAAGGGGGGTGCGGCCGGCCCTAGGAGGAGGCGCGCCG
>NW_025228086.1:309311-316183 GCF_018294505.1 Triticum aestivum
ACTTGGCGGGGAGGGAAAGAGGAAAGGGGGGCGCCGCCCCCCCCCCCCCTTCCTTGTCCTATTCAGACTAGGGGGGAGGGGGTGTGCATCCTGCCCTGGCCGGCCCTCCTCTTCTCCCTCATGGCCCACTAAGGCCCATTAACCCCCGGGAGGGTTCCGGTAACCCCCCGGTGTTCCGGTAAAATCCCGATTTCACCCGGAACTATTCCGAAGTCCAAACATAGGCTTCCAATATATCAATATTTATGTCTCGACCATTTCGAGACTCCTCGTCATGTCCGTGATCACATCCGGGACTCCGAACAAACTTCGGTACATCAAAACTCATAAAACTATCATCGTAACGTTAAGCATGTGGACCCTACGGGTTCGAGAACTATGTAGACATGACCTAGAACTATTCTCGGTCAATAACCAATAGTGGAACCTGGATGTTCATATTGGTTCCTACATTTTCTACGAAGATCTTTATCGGTCAAACCGCATAACAACATACGTTGTTCCCTTTGTCATCGGTATGTTACTTGCCCGAGATTCGATCGTCGGTATCCAATATCTAGTTCAATCTCATTACCGGCAAGTCTCTTTACTCGTTCTGTAATACATCATTTCATAACTAACTCATTAGTTACAATGCTTGCAAGGCTTAGGTGATGAGTATTATTGAGAAGGCCCAGAGATACCTCTCCGACAATCGGAGTGACAAAACCTAATCTCGAATTATGCCAACTCAACTTATACTTTTGGAGACACCTGTAGAGTACCTTTATAATCACCCAGTTACGTTGTGACGTTTGGTAGCACACAAAGTGTTCCTCCGGTAAACGGGAGTTGCATAATCTCATAGTTATAGGAACATGTATAAGTCATGAAGAAAGCAATAGCAACATACTAAACGATCGGGTGCTAAGCTAACGGAATGGGTCATGTCAATCAGATCATTCAACTAATGATGTGATCCCGTTAATCAAATAACAACTCTTTGTCCATGGTTAGGAAACATAACCATCTTTTATTAACAAGCTAGTCAAGTAGAGGCATACTAGTGACACTCTGTTTGTCTATATATTCACACATGTATTATGTTTCCGGTTAATACAATTCTAGCATGAATAATAAACATTTATCATGAAATAAGGAAATAAATAATAACTTTATTATTGCCTCTAGGGCATATTTCCTTCAGTCTCCCACTTGCACTAGAGTCAATAATCTAGTTCACATCGCCATGTGATTTAACACCAATAATCATATCTGTATATGATTAACACCCATAGTTCACATCGTCATGTGACCAACACCCAAAGGGTTTACTAGAGTCAATAATCTAGTTCACATCGCTATGTGATTAACACCCAAAGAGTACAAAGGTATGATCATGTTTTGCTCGTGAGAGAAGTTTAGTCAACGGGTCTGTCACATTCAGAGCCGTATGTATTTTGCAAATATTCTATGTCTACAATACTCTGCACGGAGCTACTCTAGCTAATTGCTCCCACTTTCAATATGTATCCAGATTAAGACTTAGAGTCATCTGGATTAGTGGCAAAACTTTCATTGACGTAACCCTTTATGACGAACCTTTTGTCACTTCCATAATCGAGAAACATATCCTTATACCACTAAGGATAATTTTGACCGCTGTCCAGTGGTCTACTCCTAGATCACTACTGTACTCCCTTGTCAAACTTAGTGGTGGGGTATACAATAGATCTGGTATACAGCATGGCATACTTTATAGAACCTATGACTGAGGCATAGGGAATGACTGTTCATTCTTTTCTATTTTCTGCCATGGTCGGGTTTTGAGTCTTACTCAACTTCACACCTTGCAACATAGGCAAGAACTCTTTCTTTGACTGTTCCATTTTGAACTACTTCAAAATCTTGTCAAGGTATGTACTCATTGAAAAATCTTATCAAGCGTCTTGATCTATCTCTATAGATCTTGATGCTCAATGTGTAAGCAGCTTCACCAAGGTCTTTCTTTGAAAAAATCCTTTCAAACACTCCTTTATGCTTTCCAGAAAAATTCTACATTATTTCCGATCAACAATATGTCATTCGCATATACTTATCAGAAATGTTGTAGTGCTCCCACTCACTTTCTTGTAAATACAGGCTTCACCGCAAGTCTGTATAAAACTATATGCTTTGATCAACTTATCAAAGCGTATATTCCAACTCCGAGATGCTTGCACCAGTCCATGGATGGATCGCTGGAGCTTGCACATTTTGTTAGCACCTTTAGGATTGACAAAACCTTCTGGTTGCATCATATACAACTCTTCTATAATAAATCCATTAAGGAATGCAGTTTTGACATCCTTTTGCCAGATTTCATAAAATGTGGCGATTGCTAACATGATTCGGACAGACTTAAGCATCGATACGAGTGAGAAAATCTCATCGTATTCAACACCTTGAACTTGTCGAAAAACCTTTTTGTGATAAGTCGAGCTTTGTAGATAGTAACACTACTATCAGCATCTATCTTCCTCTTGAAGATCCATTTATACAATATGGCTTGCCGATCATCGGGCAACTCCACCAAAGTCCACACTTTGTTCTCATACATGGATCCCATCTCAGATTTCATGGCCTCAAGCCATTTTGCGAAATCTGGGCTCATCATCGCTTCCTCATAGTTCGTAGGTTCGTCATGGTCTAGTAACATAACTTCCAGAACAGGAGTACCGTACCACTCTGGTGCGAATCTTACTCTGGAAGACCTACGAGGTTCTGTAGTAACTTAATCTGAAGTTTCATGATCATCATCATCAACTTCCTCACTAATTGGTGTAGTAGTCACAGGAACAGATTTCTGTGATGAACTACTTTCAAATAAGGGAGCAGGTACAGTTACCTCATCAAGTTCTACTTTCCTCCCACTCACTTCTTTCGAGAGAAACTCCTTCTCTAGAAAGGATCCATTCTTAGCAACGAATGTTTTGCCTTTGGATCTGTGATAGAAGGAGTACCCAACAGTTTCCTTTGGGTATTCTATGAAGACGCATTTTCCCGATTTGGGTTCGAGCTTATCAGGTTGAAAACCTTTTTCACATAAGCATCGCAACTCCAAACTTTAAGAAACGATGGCTTAGGTTTACTGCTAAACCATAGTTCATACGGTGTCGTCTCAACGGATTTAATGGTGCCCTATTTAACGTGAATGCAGCTGTCTCTAATGCATAACCCCAAAACAATATTGGTAAATCGGTAAGAGACATCATTGATCGTACTATATCCAATAAAGTACGGTTATGACGTTCGGACACACCATTATGATGTGGTGTTCCAGGTGGCATGAATTTGTGAAACTATTCCACATTGTTTTAATTGAAGACCAAACTCGTAACTCAAATATTTGTCTCCGCGATCAGATCATAGAAACCTTATTTTCTTGTCACGATGATTTTCCACTTCACTCTGAGAATTCTTTGAACTTTTCAAATGTTTCAGACTTATGTTCATCAAGTAGATATACCCATATCTGCTTAAATCATCTGTGAAGGTCAGAAAACAACGATACTCGCCACGAGCCTTAATACTCATTGGTCTGCATACATCAGTATGTATTATTTCCAACAAGTTTGTTGCCCGTTCCATTGTTCCGAAGAACGGAGTTTTAGTCATCTTGCCAAAAAGGCACGGTTCGCAAGCATCAAATGATTCATAATCAAGTGATTCCAAAATCCCATCAGCATGGAGTTTCTTCATGCGCTTTACACCAATATGACCTAAACGGCAGTGCCACAAATAAGTTGCACCATCATTATTAACTTTGCATCTTTTGGTTTCAATATTATGAATATGTGTATCACTACGATCGAGGTCCAATGAACCATTTTCATTGGGTGTGTAACCATATAAGGTTTTATTCATGTAAACAGAACAACGGTTTATTCTCTTACTTAAATGAATAACCGTATTGCAATAAACACGATCAAATCATATTCATGCTCAACGCAAACACCAAATAACATTTATTTAGGTTCAATACTAATCCCGAAAGTATATGGAGTGTGCGATGATGATCATATCAATCTTGAAACTACTTTCAACACACATCGTCACTTCACCCTTAACTAGTTTCTGTTTTGCAACTCCCATTTCGAGTTACTACTCTTAGCAACTGAACTAGTACCAAGTACCAAGGGGTTGCTATAAACACTAGTAAAGTACACATCAATAACATGTATATCAAATATACTTATGTTCACTTTGCCATCCTTCTTATCCGCCAATCACTTGGGGTAGTTCCGCTTCCAGTGACCAATCCCTTTGCAGTAGAAGCACTTAGTCTCAGGCTTAGGACCAGACTTGGGCTTCTTCACTTGAGCAGCAACTCGCTTGCCGTTCTTCTTGAAGTTCCCCTTCTTCCCTCTGCCCTTTTCTTGAAACTAGTGGTCTTGTCTACCATCAACACTTGATGTTTTTCTTGATTTCTACCTTCGTTGATTTTAGCATCACGAAGAGCTTGGGAATCGTTTCCGTTATCCCTTGCATATTATAGTTCATCACAAAGTTCTACTAACTTAGTGATGGTGACTAGAGAACTCTGTCAATCACTATCTTATCTGGAAGATTAACTCCCACTTGATTCAAGCGATTGTAGTACCCAGACAATCTGAGCACATGCTCACTAGTTGAGCGATTCTCCTCCATCTTTTAGCAATATAACTTGTTGGAGACTTCATATCTCTCAACTCGGGTATTTGCTTGAAATATTAACTTCAATTCCTGGAACATCTCATATGGTCCATGACGTTCAAAACGTATTTGAAGTCCCGATTCTAAGCCGTTAAGCATGGTGCACTAAACTATCAAGTAGTCATCATATTGAGCTAGCCAAACATTCATAACGTCTGCATCTGCTCCTGCAATAGGTTTGTCACCTAGCGGTGCATCAAGGACATAATTCTTCTACGCAGCAATGAGGATAAACCTCAGATCACGGATCCAATCCGCATCATTGCTACTAACATTTTTCAACACAATTTTCTCTAGGAACATATCAAAATAAACATATGAAAGCAACAACGCAAGCTATTGATCTACAACATAATTTGCAAAATACTACCATGACTAAGTTCATGATAAATTTAAGTTCAATTAATCATATTACTTAAGAACTCCCACTTATAAAGACATCCCTCTAATCCTTTAAGTGATCACGTGATCCAAATCAACTAAACCATAACCGATCATCACGTGAAATGGAGTAGCTTTCAATGGTGAACATCATTATGTTGATCATATCTACTATATGATTCATGCTCGACCTTTCGGTCTCCGTGTTCCGAGGCCATATCTGCATATGCTAGGCTCGTTAAGTTTAACCTGAGTATTCTGCGTGTGCAAAACTGGCTTGCACCCGTTGCAGATGGACGTAGAGCTTATCACACCCGATCATCACATGGTGTCTTGGCACTACGAACTTTGGCAACGGTGCATACTCAGGGAGAACACTTCTTGATAATTTTTAGTGAGAGATCATCTTAAAATGCTACCGTCAATCAAAGCAAGATAAGATGCATAAAGGATAAACATCACATGCAATCAATATAAGTGATATGATATGGCCATCATCATCTTGTGCTTGTGATCTCCATCTCCGAAGCACCATCATGAGCACCATCGTCACCGGCGCGACACCTTGATCTCCATCGTAGCATCGTTGTCGTCTCGCCAACTATTGCTTCTACGACTATCGCTACTGCTTAGTGATAAAGTAAAGCAATTACATGGCGTTTGCATTTCATACAATAAAGCGACAACCATATGGCTGCTGCCAGTTGCCGATAACTCGGTTACAAAACATGATCATCTCATACAATAAAATATAGCATCACGTCTTGACCATATCACATCACAACATGCCCTGCAAAAACAAGTTAGACGTCCTCTACTTTGTTGTTGCAAGTTTTACGTGGCTGCTACGGGCTGAGCAAGAACCGTTCTTACCTA
Organism: Triticum aestivum; assembly: GCF_018294505.1. NCBI lineage: Eukaryota > Viridiplantae > Streptophyta > Magnoliopsida > Poales > Poaceae > Triticum > Triticum aestivum. The sequence goes on from NW_025228086.1 coordinate 315,282, forward strand.
CGCATCAAAACCACAACGATAGTTTGTCAAGTTGGTGCTGTTTTAACCTTCGCAAGGACCGGGCATAGCCACACTCGGTTCAACTAAAGTGAGAGAGAAAGACACCCGCCAGTCACCTTTAAGCAACGAGTGCTCGCAGCGGTGAAACCAGTCTCGCGTAAGCGTACGCGTAATGTCGGTCCGGGCCGCTTCATCTCACAATACCGCTGAACCAAAGTATGACATGTTGGTAAGCAGTATGACTTGTATCGCCCACAACTCACTTGTGTTCTACTCGTGCATATAACATCAACGCATAAAACCTGGCTCGGATGCCACTGTTGGGAACGTAGTAATTTCAAAATTTTCCTACGCACACGCAAGATCATGGTGATGCATAGCAACGAGAGGGGAGAGTGTGTCCACGTACCCTCGTAGACCGAAAGCGGAAGCGTTATGACAACGCGATTGATGTAGTCGTACGTCTTCACGATCTGACCGATCCAAGTACCGAACGTACGGCACCTCCGTGTTCAGCACACGTTCAGCTCGATGACGATCCCCGGACTCCGATCCAGCAGGGTGTCGGGGATGAGTTCCGTCAGCACGACGGCGTGGTGACGATGATGATGCTCTACCGGCGCAGGGCTTCGCCTAAACTCCACGACGATATGACCGAGGTGGAATATGGTGGAGGGGGCACCGCACACGGCTAAGGAACAATCCGTAGATCAACTTGTGTGTCCTAGGGTGCCCCCCTGCCCCCGTATATAAAGGAGCAAAGGGGGGGTGCGGCCGGCCCTAGGAGGAGGCGCGCCGGAGGAGTCCTACTCCCACCGGGAGTAGGACTCCCCCCCTTTTCCTAGTTGGATTACGACTTGGGGGGAGGGAAAGAGGAAAGGGGGGCGCCGCCCCCCCCCCCC
>NW_025228086.1:316390-323598 GCF_018294505.1 Triticum aestivum
GGACTAGGGGGAGGGGGCACGCGGCCTGCCCTGGCCGGCCCTCCTATTCTCCCTCATGGCCCACTAAGGCCCATTAACCCCCGGGAGGGTTCCGGTAACCCCCCCGGTGTTCCGGTAAAATCCTGATTTCACCCGGAACTATTCCGAAGTCCAAACATAGGCTTCCAATATATCAATCTTTATGTCTCGACCATTTCGAGACTCCTCGTCATGTCTGTGATCACATCCGGGACTCCGAACAAACTTCGGTACATCAACACTCATAAAACTGTCATTGTAACGTTAAGCGTGCGGACCCTACGGGTTTGAGAACTATGTAGACATGACCTAGAACTATTCTCGGTCAATAACCAATAGTGGAACCTGGATGTTCAGATTGGTTCCTACATTTTCTACGAAGATCTTTATCGGTCAAACCGCATAACAACATACGTTGTTCCCTTTGTCATTGGTATGTTACTTGCCCGAGATTCGATCGTCGGTATCCAATATCTAGTTCAATCTCGTTACCGGCAAGTCTCTTTACTCGTTCCATAATACATCATTTCATAACTAACTCATTAGTTACAATGCTTGCAAGGCTTAGGTGATGAGTATTACCGAGAAGGCCCAGAGATACCTCTCCGACAATCGGTGTGACAAAACCTAATCTCGAATTATGCCAACTCAACATATACTTTTGGAGACACCTGTAGAGTACCTTTATAATCACCCAGTTACGTTGTGACATTTGGTAGCACACAAAGTGTTCCTCCTGTAAACGGGAGTTGCATAATCTCATAGTTATAGGAACATGTATAAGTCATGAAGAAAGCAATGGCAACATACTAAACGATCGGGTGCTAAGCTAATGGAATGGGTCATGTCAATCAGATCATTCAACTAATGATGTGATCCCGTTAATCAAATAACAACTCTTTGTCCATGGTTAGGAAACATAACCATCTTTTATTAACAAGCTAGTCAAGTAGAGGCATACTAGTGACACTCTGTTTGTCTATATATTCACACATGTATTATGTTTTCGGTTAATACAATTCTAGCATGAATAATAAACATTTATCATGAAATAAGGAAATAAATAATAACTTTATTATTGCCTCTAGGGCATATTTCCTTCAGCAGCAGCTCCAAGCTGATCAAGATCTGCTCACAGACAGATGGACAGAAGTCTTGGCAGCCGAGGAATACGGACTCGAGCGCCCCACGGCTAACTGACCACCTCGAGGTCGGGACAAAACGGCATATCAGCCGAAATACCAGCATGTACCTCCGCGCCGGTTTACTACGGCCCGGGGCAATACTCAGGACCTGCGCGATAAACTGGATAACGTCACAGGACAACCAAGATCGATCTACGGATCACGGGGGCGCGCCGAAGCACATGACGATGACCGTCATACCGGATACACTAACAGCGAATACGGCCGGGCCGAATACAACCAGTCAGACGCAGCTGGACTGCGCCGTGACATAGCCCGACATAGAGGCGCCGCACACCCCCTATGCTTCACTGATGAAGTGATGGATCACGAATTCCCAGAAGGGTTTAAACCCGTAAACATCGAATCATACGATGGCACCACAGACCCCGCGGTATGGATCGAGGATTTCCTTCTCCACATTCACATGGCCCGCGGAGATGATCTACATGCCATCAAGTATCATCCCCTTAAGCTCAAAGGACCTGCCCGGCACTGGCTAAACAGCCTGCCCGCAAATTCCATTAGCAGTTGGGAAAACCTGGAAGACGCATTCCTTGACAACTTCCAAGGCACATATGTGCGACCTCCGAATAACGATGACTTGAGCCACATAACTCAACAGCCCGGAGAATCAGCCAGGAAATTCTGGACTCGGTTCCTAACTAAAAAGAACCAAATAGTCAACTATCCGGACGCCGAAGCCCTCGCGGCTTTCAAGCAGAATATCCGTGATGAGTGGCTCGCCAGACACCTCGGCCAGGAGAAACCCAAGTCCATGGCAGCTCTTACGACACTAATGACCCGCTTTCGCACGGGCGAGGACAGCTGGTTGGCTCGCAGTAGCACTATGCCACATTCTGGAACTTCAGATGTCCGGGACAATAACGGCAAGCCACGGCGCAACAGACACAAGCGACGGAACAACGACGACAGCACCGAGGATACGGCGGTCAATGTAGGATTCAGCGGATCAAAATCCAGTCAGCGGAAGAAGCCATTCAAGCGCAACAATCAAAGGACCGTCTGCTACGTCTTGAGCTAGCGTTGGTTTTCCCCGAAGAGGAGAGGGTGATGCAGCAAAGTGTAGCGTAAGTATTTCCCTTAGTTTTGAGAACCAAGGTATCAATCCAGTAGGAGGCTCCTCAAAAGTCCCACGCACCTACACAAACAAACTGAGAACTCGCAACCAACGCAATAAAGGGGTTGTCAATCCCTTCACGGTCACTTACGAAAGTGAGATCTGATAGAGAGATAATAATATTTTTGGTATTTTGTGATATAGATGCAGAAAAGTAAAGATGCAAATAAAAGTAGATTGAAAGCAAATATGATAATAAATAGACCCGGGGGCCATAGGTTTCACTAGAGGCTTCTCTCGAGAGCATAAGTATTACGGTGGGTGAATAAATTACTGTCGAGCAATTGATAGAAAAGCGAATAATTATGACGTTATCTAGGCATGATCATGTATATAGGCATCACGTCCATAACAAGTAGACCGACTCCTGCCTGCATCTACTACTATTACTCCACACATCGACCGACTCCTGCCTGCATCTAGAGTATTAAGTTCATAAGAACAGAGTAACGCCTTAAGCAAGATGACATGATGTAGAGGGATAAACACATGCAATATGATATAAACCCCATCTTGTTATCCTCGATGGCAACAATACAATACGTGTCTTGCAACCCTTTCTGTCACTGGGTATGATCACTGCAAGATTGAACCCAAAGCTAAGCACTTCTCCCATGGCAAGAAAGATCAATCTAGTAGGCCAAACCAAACTGATAATTCGAAGAGACTTGCAAAGCTAACTTAATCATACATAAAAGAATTCAGAGAAGATTCCAATATTATTCATAGATAAACTTGATCATAAACCCACAATTCATCGGATCTCGACAAATACACAGCAAAAAGAGATTACATCGAATAGATCTCCACAAGAGAGGGGGAGAACATTGTATTGAGATCCAACAAGAGAGAAGAAGCCATCTAGCTAATAACTATGGACCCGTAGGTCTGTGGTAAACTACTCACAACTCATCGGAGAGGCTATGGTGTTGATGTAGAAGCCCTCCGTGGTCGATTCCCCCTCCAGCAGAGTGCCGACGAAGGCTCCAAGATGGGATCTCGCGGATACAGAAGGATACGGCGGTGGAAATTGTGTTTCGTGGTGCTCTTGGATGTTTTCGGGGTCCGTGGACATATATAGGAGGAAGAAGTACGTCGGTGGATGCCCGAGGGGCCCACGAGATAGGGGGGCGCGCCCTCCTATCTCGTGGGGCCCTCGAAGCTTTCTTGACTTGCACTCCAGGCTCTCCGGATCAGATTTGTTCCAAAAATAACGCTCCCGAAGGTTTCATTCCGTTTGGACTCCATTTGATATTCCTTTTCTTAGAAATACTGAAATAGGCAAAAAAACAGCAATATGGGCTGGGCCTCCGGTTAGTAGGTTAGTCCCAAAAATGATATAAATGTGTAGAATAAAGCCCATAAACATCCAAAAGGGGTAATATAATAGCATGGAACAATCAAAAATTATAGATACATTGGAGACGTATCACCGTCCAGTCTGGCCGGTATACTGGAGCGCTCGTGCCAAATTCATGGCACCCCAGACAAGCCAGCCAACCACACCAACAGAGACTGCTGGGTCTTTAAACAGGCCGGCAAAATAAACGCCGAAAATAAGGACAAGGGGCTACACAGCGACGATGATGATGAGCCCCGGCGTCCGAACATGGGGGGGCAGAAGAAATTTCCCTCCCAGGTGAAAACGGTCAACATGATCTACGCCACCCACATCCCCAAGCGGGAACAGAAGCGAGCACTGCGGGACGTATATGCGATGGAGCCAGTCGTCCCCAAACTCAACCCATGGTCAGCTTGTCCGATCACCTTTGATCGTAGGGATCATCCTACTAGCATCCGTCATGGCGGCTCAGCCGCATTGGTTTTAGACCCAATTATAAACGGATTTCACCTCACAAGAGTCCTTATGGACGGATGCAGCAGCCTAAATCTGCTTTATCAGGACACAGTGCGGAAGATGGGCATCGATCCTTCAAGGATCAAGCCCACCAAAACCACATTTAAAGGTGTCATTCCTGGAGTAAAGGCCCGTTGCACGGGCTCTATAACATTGGAAGTGGTCTTCGGATCTCCGGATAATTTTCGAAGCGAAGAGCTAATCTTCGATATCGTCCCTTTCCGCAGTGGTTACCATGCCCTGCTCGGACGAACCGCATTTGCTAGATTCAATACGGTACCACACTATGCATACCTCAAGCTCAAGATGCCAGGCCTGCGCGGGGTCATAACAGTCAACGGGAATATGGACCGCTCTCTCCATACAGAAGAACATACTGCGGCCCTTGCGGCAGAAGTACAATGTGGCCTCCTCCGGCAAACCACCAATCCGGCGACGACATCTTCAAGCTCCGTCAAGCGAGGGCGGAACACCCTGCAACAAGATCAGCAGGCACGACAAGAGCAGGACTAGCAGTCCGGCCTCCACTCAAATCCCATCAAAGCAGCATTCGTGCCACGCGTACACAATTACGCACTCAAAATACCATGGGAACAGGCGGAGGCGTATCAGGGGCTCAGTCAACAGTACGGTATCACTTCATAACCTTTCCATTCACCTTTAAGGGCATTGCTTTAGTGCAGCTTCTCCAGATTAGCCGGATTGTTGGACTTACATAGGAGAAGAAACCCAGGAGGCAACAGGCTTTGGGCAGAGTAGGAAACACCCAGGTGGAATCTATTTACGATCATTATTCCTACTTTATCTATCTGTACGTAGCCTGCCCCTGGATAGGATATGTCAAATCATCCTATTTTGTCTCTGCTTAATGCATACATTGTAAACATACGCTTAAACGTACTATTTATCAATGGAAGACCACATATAGCGTCAGCTTACTTATTTTTATTTGAGCATTTTTTATAAATGTCTATTTCATTTTGCATCCGTACACTTCGGTACGTGTAGTTTGTCAGGGGCTTCTTATGGTACCCCATAATACGGCAAGTCAAGTCCGAACACTTTCAATAGTGCGGCACCCCGAACTTATAGCATTATATGCATCAGCTCCGAATCATGTCTTGGGTTACGGTTGGGATAGCCCGGCTCCCTTGCTTTGGTGCCTTACGTTCCATTAATTCGGCTATGGTACCGCAGGGAGAACTACTACGATTGTGCCCTGGTTCTGCCGGATGAGCACCTCAGTAGAGAAAGCACAAAACTGTCCGACATGATGTGGCGAGAGACTGGTCGCTGTTCGAGAGGTCTTAAAATCCTTAAAGATTTTTCCGCTTTAGGCGTTAATTCGGCTTTGTCCGATATAGGCGTGTATAGCGCCCCAATTCGGCCTTCCGGATTCTAGGGGCTTCGCCGAAATTTAAAATCATATACTATGCGAGACCTTCTAAGATCTGACTACTGCTGCACCATATGAACGTGACCAACTAGAAAGAGGAGGTTAGGGATGACCTTATAAGTGGGGTGGCTTCGTCTTGCACATGAGAGGCATCTCACGAACGGGGGATAACACAACGGGACCGGGGACCTGGAGGAAGACCAGCCAGCCGCATGGCGTAGAGCGATCTACATCGGCGTCGATCGGGGCCCTCGGGGGAATAGGATCGTCGCGAAGCGGCGAACTCGCGATGGGAAGAAGGAAAACATGAATTTCTCTCGTGCATCTAGGTCGATGCCTCCTTATGGTCTGGGCCATGGCCTCCTTGCGAACCCTGGAGGGGGCCCCTAGATTTTGGGGGCCCTGGGCGGCCGCCCCCTGCCACCCCCTCAGGGCCGGCTCTGATCCTTCAAAGCATGCAACCGTCGAGTCATGCCTTGTACAAGCACAAATTTTTCATGCAAGTACCTACCCTTCACGAAGGCACCGATGTTTGACCGGCAAGTGTGGCAGGCCCTCCACAAGTCTTGTGGCGAGCACCTAATCAAAGAACGCCCATCGATCTACCTTTGGTAGCAATGACACCAGTGCTTTATCGACGGCTGGTAGTGGCGGAGCTTAGTGTGGTGTTGGGCGGGGGGTGGGGGGGCTGTGCTCCCCAACCTTGCACAATTCTCTGAAGAAAAAAAGGGCTTAGCTTGAAGAAACAAGGCAGTGGATTGTGAATCCACCGTGAGCGGGTTCAATTCCCATCGTTCGCATTAGTATTTTGCCCCCTCAAATGTTCACATTTTCTGTTTTGCCCCCTCGGGATTTTCCGTGTAGCTCCGTCGCTGATGGCTGGCACGTACACCCCCACGGTAAAAAGCATCCAAAGCCCTTAACAGATCAAGTTTGATTATGTTCCAACCGGCGTAGAATCTATTTATGAACCCGTCCGGTCCCGGTGCTTTGGTCGCAGTCTCGGGGCTGGTTTATGCCTGATGATGTATCAGTCACTTTTTTTATTAGCCTGTTGTCAAAAAAAATATCTCACTTTTTTTAACATGTTGTTGTTGGGCCGTGGAGTACTCCAACGCTGCAGAGGTGACAGATGTCCATCATACTTGCTGTTGGGCCTTGACTAGTCATCTCTATAGCTGGCCAAATGGGCCGTTCTTTTCGGGCCGGCCCGTGAGCACGCGCGGCACGGCCCGCCTTGGGCCAGGCACGGCACGGTCTAAACGGGCCGAGCCCGGCACGCGGCACGCCCTGGGCCGTGCCTGGGCCTGGAGGCTGGGCACGCGGGCCGGCACGGCACGGCCCGATTACGTTTTTTTATTTTTTTATACATCTATATATGGCCCTAGGCTAAAAAACGCTCAATGCGGCAAATAATAGGCTGAAAATATGCAGCCCACCGTGCTAAACGGGCCAACGTGCCGGCCCGTTTACTAACTGGGCCGTGCCTGGGCCTGGGGGCGCAGCACGCGGGCCGGCACGGCACGGCACGTATAGTAATCGTGCCCTGGCGGGCCGTGCCGGGCCAGGCACGATTACGATGGGCCGGGCCGGGCCGGGCCGGCCCGTTTG
>NW_025228087.1:0-30066 GCF_018294505.1 Triticum aestivum
TTTAATTAACTACTGACAGCCGGGACCCACTAGTCAGCCTCTCACCCTGCCCTGTTACACTGACCAGTGGACCCCACACGTCAGGTTTGACTGGATCAGCCGCCTTTGACTTGCTGATGTCATGCTGACGCAAGGCTGATGCAGTAAATCATTTTCTAGTTTAAAATAACTCAGGAAATTCCAGAAAATACCCAAAACTTCAAAAATTCATAGAAATTCAACCATAACTCCAAATGAGACAAATTATATATGTAAAATTATCAGAACAATTCAAGGAATCCATCTGTACCATTTTCATGCATGTTTGAACAATGTTTGTCCCCTGTTTTGGACAAAACAAATAAAGGGCATTTAAATAATCATATATGGGATTGGAATTTGAATCTTGTACTCAAACCAACTCCATTTAAACCATAGCTAATTGCATTAGCTCAAGACACATCCATATTGCCATGTCATAGCATGCATCATATTGTTGCATATCGTCATGTGTTGATTGTGCTCGGTTGTGTTCTTCGTGGTAGGTTCTGCCTCTGAGGATATTCACGAGTATCCAACTGAAGGGCAGTATCCCGTCACCACTCCATCAGGCAAGCAACCATTGATCATTCCGATACAACCCATGTTCTCGCTCCTGCTCTTGTTTACTGCATTAAGACAACACGATTCAAACTGCTGTGTGCTACGGTAGTTGAACCCTTATCCTCTGCATGACCTGTCATTGCCACAGTAACTAGATGAAACCCACTAGCATGTGTAGGAGTTGATTGAGCCATGTTTTGTGATTCCTACCTTGCTATGCCTGCTATGCCTAGAGTTGTGTCAGGTCTGGTTCATCTGGGTGATGGGCTAGAGTGAAATGCTTGTGCCAGTAATATGTGGGATGTGTTGAACATGTTTTGGTAAAGGTATCGATGAGAGGCCATGTAGGAGTACATGGTGAGTTGTTTCATTGAAGCCGTCCCTAAGAACTGAGTTCTGTATGCGTGAATTAAGATTCAGCTACTACCACACATTGGGCCCTGAAATATGACCCCGCTCGACTTACCGACCCCTCTCGCCTCAGTCCAGGAGTTGCAATTAGTTTCTGGTGTTTGTAGGACATGTGTTGGCGGCCGTGCGTAGCGCTGACCCTAGGGGTGGGCTATGTTGCGGTAGATACACCGTGGCACGGTGTACCGAGTCACCCGTTTGGTGTCTCGGGAACCCTGCTCACATCGTTCGGGGCCGTTGAGGACACCTCGGCCGGATTTCCTTGTGGATGGAACCTGAATAGGCGATGACCCTGGACTAGAGACTTGTGAGGTTAGTCAGGTCGTGGTCTACACCCACGTCGGTTTTCGCTTGAAGTCTGCCGAGCACATTTCGTGTGCAGACGCTAAGTGGTGGAAACATGTGTGACGAAGTACACCCCTGCAGGGTATGAAACTATTCGAATAGCCGCGTCCGCGGTAAAGGACTACTTGATTGCATATACAGTTCATAGACAAGTTAATGGATACTACTAAAAGACTCAAGATAAGTGTGAGTACCGAGGATGGCCCCCTCACAGGATACGAGGGAGGATCCTCGGTGGAGTATTGTGATGGTGAGTAGTGGACTCGTGTGCGAAAACTATTTTGCTAAAAGATTCCGTAGGATAGCTTAGCCAAGAGTCAAAGCTGGCTTGCTGCATAAACCCCACCACCTTCTTGAGAATGAGCATGTACAGTAGGTTCTGATGTAAGACTTGCTGAGTACCTTTGTACTCATGTTTGCTTATTTATTGTTTTCAGACGACAACACTGCCCCCTCCGATGGGTTTTACGTAGATCTTGACGTCGACGAGTGACTAGACACCCAGGTGGTGATCCAGGCCATGGAGGGCCTATGTAGATAGACAGGCTTCGAGAAGCCTTCTTTCTTTTTAGAGTCTGTACTCAGACTAGTTGCTTCCGCATGTGCTTGTATGACTGTATGACTTGAGTGTCGGGTCATGTGACCCCTATCTGTATGGATATGTTATGTATGGCTCCCTGGAGCCTTTAAATAAAGTACTTGAGTTGTAGAGTTTTGTTGTGATGCCATGTTGTATGTACTCATATCGAGCATATTGTATGTATGCTTGAAATGCTTGGTATGAGTGGGATCCGACAATCTAGTTGTTTGCCCTTCGCAGCCTTTCTTATGGGGAAATGTAGTCTAGTGCTCCTCGAGCCATAGTAGTCCGCTACAGCCCGGTTCACCGGAGTCCTGCTAGCCCAGCACTACTGTTCAGGACACTTGACTGGCCGGCATGTGTTTCACTTCGTCCCTATGTCTGTCCCTTCGGGGAAATGTCACGCGGTGATCTCCGGAGCCCTGTCTAGCCTGCTACAGCCCGGGATTCCCCGGAGTCCTGCTAGCCCAGTGCTATAGCCCGGAATCACTCGTTGATGACCGACATCTTCGTTGTGATTCATGTATGCCTGTCTCCATAGGTCTGTGCCGCTTTGGGTTCACGACTAGCCATGTCGGCCCGGGTTCTCGATCATATGGATGCTAGCGACATTGTCATATACGTGAGCCAAAAGGCGCAAACGGTCCCGGGCCATGGTAAGGCGACACCCGTGGGATACCGTGCGTGAGGCTGCAAAGTGATATGAGGTGTTACCGGCTAGATCGATGTGGCTTAGAATCGGGGTCCTGACAGGCACACCCCGGACACGCGTGCCGGGCGTTTGCAACCGCCACAACACTTCCCGACTTGTGAGAGGCCGTCTACGCTAGATTTGGCGGCATGCTAGCCCCTGGAGGCCGCCGGCCACAGCCGTAGACGCGTGAAGGGAAATCCGCGTAGAGGGAATTTTTCGGATACTTCTCCATCACCATAAATTATGAAAAAATACCATCGTTCCTATAGCACATGTGCCCGCGTCGTGCAAAAAAACTCATGATTTTATCGCGCTCCGAGTATTTAGTAATATTGACGCCGCATCATTACCGCAGAACGTCTACTACCGTGTCATCGCCGTCCGTGAGGGGGGGGGGGCACGCCCCGGAGACGCGTCCCGCCTCTTCGGACATGCCACCACACCACCCCGCATGTATGAGGGCCCGGTGCGATGCTCCGGTGGAGTTGCTACCCCCAGTGCCCCCGTCCCGCCTAACCCTGTAGCGTTTGACCACAGGATCTAGCCCTTTGACTTTGCACGGACGGGCTTTGACCAGTGGACCTCCCCACCCGGTTGTGTTAGGTCAGCCCATAGGAACACTTTGGAGCAACATCCGGGCCAGACCCCCAGCAAGATCCCCTCCGTGCAGACCCCACGCGTCTGTTTCCCCCCTCTAGGTGCCGGCGGCGGCGCCGTCCGTGAGGGGGGGCACACCCCGGACACGCGTGCCGGGCGTTTGCAACCGCCACAACACTTCTAGACTTGTGAGAGGCCGCCTACGCAAGATTTGGCGGTAATGCTAGCCCCCGGAGGCCGCCGGTCACAGCCGTAGACGCGCGAAGGGCAATCCGCGTAGAGAGAATTTTTCGGATACTTCTCCATCACCAAAAATTATGAAAAAATACCATCATTCCTATAGCACATGTGCCCGCGTCGTGCAACAAAACTCATGATTTTATCGCGATCCGAGTATTTAGTAATATTGACGCCGCATTGTTACCGCAGAACGTCTACTACCGTGTCATCGCCGTCCGTGAGGGGGGGCCACGCCCCGGAGACGCGTCTCGCCTCTTCGGACATGCCACCACACCACCCCGCATGTATGAGGGCCCGGTGCGACGCTCCGGTGGCATTGCTACCCCCAGTGCCCCCGTCCCGCCTAACCCTGTAGCGTTTGACCACGGGATCTAGCCCTTTGAGTTTGCACGGACGGGCTTTGACCAGTGGACCTCCCCACCCGGTTGTGTTAGGTCAGCCCATAGGAACACTTTGGAGCAACATCCGGGCTAGACCCACAGCAAGATCCCCTCCGTGCAGACCCCACGCGTCTGTTTCCCCCCTCCAGGTGCCGGCGGCGGCGCCGTCCGTGAGGGGGGGCACACCCCGGACACGCGTGCCGGGCGTTTGCAACCGCCACAACACTTCTAGACTTGTGAGAGGCCGCCTACGCAAGATTTGGCGGTAATGCTAGCCCCCGGAGGCCGCCGGCCACAGCCGTAGACGCGCGAAGGGCAATCCGCGTAGAGAGAATTTTTCGGATACTTCTCCATCACCAAAAATTATGAAAAAATACCATCATTCCTATAGCACATGTGCCCGCGTCGTGAAAAAAAAACTCATGATTTTATCGCGCTCCGAGTATTTAGTAATATTGACGCCGCATCGTTACCGCAGAACGTCTACTACCGTGTCATCGCCGTCCGTGAGGGGGGGGGCACGCCCCGGAGACGCGTCCCGCCTCTTCGGACATGCCACCACACCACCCTGCATGTATGAGGGCCCGGTGCGACGCTCGGGTGGCATTGCTACCCCCAGTGCCCCCGTCCCGCCTAACCCTGTAGCGTTTGACCACGGGATCTAGCCCTTTGACTTTGCACGGACGGGCTTTGACCAGTGGACCTCCCCACCCGGTTGTGTTAGGTCAGCCCATAGGAACACTTTGGAGCAACATCCGGGCCAGACCCACAGCAAGATCCCCTCCGTGCAGACCCCACGCGTCTGTTTCCCCCCTCCAGGTGCCGGCGGCGGCGCCGTCCGTGAGGGGGGGCACACCCCGGACACGCGTGCCGGGCGTTTGCAACTGCCACAACACTTCTAGACTTGTGAGAGGCCGCCTACGCAAGATTTGGCGGTAATGCTAGCCCCCGGAGGCCGCCGGCCACAGCCGTAGACGCGCGAAGGGCAATCCGCGTAGAGGGAATTTTTCGGATACTTCTCCATCACCAAAAATTATGAAAAAATACCATCGTTCCTATAGCACATGTGCCCGCGTCGCGCAAAAAAAACTCATGATTTTATCGCGCTTCGAGTATTTAGTAATATTGACGCCGCATCGTTACCGCAGAACGTCTACTACTGTGTCATCGCCGTCCGTGAGGGGGGGGGGCACGCCCCGGAGACGTGTCCCGCCTCTTCGGACATGCCACCACACCACCCTGCATGTATGAGGGCCCGGTGCGACGCTCGAGTGGCATTGCTACCCCCAATGCCCCCGTCCCGCCTATCCCTGTAGCGTTTGACCACGGGATCTAGCCCTTTGAATTTGCACGGACAGGCTTTGACCAATGGACCTCCCCATCCGGTTGTGTTAGGTCAGCCCATAGGAACACTTTGGAGCAACATCCGGGCCAGACCCACAGCAAGATCCCCTCCGTGTAGACCCCACGCGTCCGTTTCCCCCCTCTAGGTGCCGGCGGCGGCGCCATCCGCGATGGGGGGCACACCCCGGACACGCGTGCCGGGCGTTTGCAACCGCCACAACACTTCCAGACATGTGAGAGGCCGTCTACGCAAGATTTGGCGGCATGCTAGCCCCCGGAGGCTGCCGGCCATAGCCGTAGACGCGTGAAGGGCAATCCGCGTAGAGGGAATTTTTCGGATACTTCTCCATCACCAAAAATTATGAAAAAATACCATCGTTCCTATAGCACATGTGCCCGCGTCGTGCAAAAAAAAACTCATGATTTTATCGCGCTCCGAGTATTTAGTAATATTGACGCCGCATCGTTACCGCAGAACGTCTACTACCGTGTCATCGCCGTCCGTGAGGGGGGGCCACGCCCCGGAGATGCGTCTCGCCTCTTCGGACATGCCACCACACCACCCCGCATGTATGAGGGCCCGGTGCGACGCTCCGGTGGCATTGCTACCCCCAGTGCCCCCGTCCCGCCTAACCCTGTAGCGTTTGACCACGGGATCTAGCCCTTTGACTTTGCACGGACGGGCTTTGACCAGTGGACCTCCCCACCCGGTTGTGTTAGGTCAGCCCATAGGAACACTTTGGAGCAACATCCGGGCCAGACCCCCAGCAAGATCCCCTCCGTGCAGACCCCACGCGTCTGTTTCCCCCCTCCAGGTGCCGGCGGCGGCGCCGTCCGTGAGGGGGGGAACACCCCGGACACGCGTGCCGGGCGTTTGCAACCGCCACAACACTTCTAGACTTGTGAGAGGCCGCCTACGCAAGATTTGGCGGTAATGCTAGCCCCCGGAGGCCGCCGGCCACAGTCGTAGACGCGCGAAGGGCAATCCGCGTAGAGAGAATTTTTCGGATACTTCTCCATCACCAAAAATTATGAAAAAATACCATCATTCCTATAGCACATGTGCCCGCGTCGTGCAACAAAACTCATGATTTTATCGCGCTCTGAGTATTTAGTAATATTGACGCTGCATCGTTACCGCAGAACGTCTACTACCGTGTCATCGCCGTCCGTGAGGGGGGACCACGCCCCGGAGACGCGTCTCGCCTCTTCGGACATGCCACCACACCACCCCGCATGTATGAGGGCCCGGTGCGACGCTCCGGTGGCATTGCTACCCCCAGTGCCCCCGTCCCGCCTAACCCTGTAGCGTTTGACCACGGGATCTAGCCCTTTGAGTTTGCACGGACGGGCTTTGACCAGTGGACCTCCCCACCCGGTTGTGTTAGGTCAGCCCATAGGAACACTTTGGAGCAACATCCGGGCTAGACCCACAGCAAGATCCCCTCCGTGCAGACCCCACGCATCTGTTTCCCCCCTCCAGGTGCCGGCGGCGGCGCCGTCCGTGAGGGGGGGCACACCCCGGACACGCGTGCCGGGCGTTTGCAACCGCCACAACACTTCTAGACTTGTGAGAGGCCGCCTACGCAAGATTTGGCGGTAATGCTAGCCCCCGGAGGCCGCCGGCCACAACCGTAGACGCGCGAAGGGCAATCCGCGTAGAGAGAATTTTTCGGATACTTCTCCATCACCAAAAATTATGAAAAAATACCATCATTCCTATAGCACATGTGCCCGCGTCGTGAAAAAAAAACTCATGATTTTATCACGCTCCGAGTATTTAGTAATATTGACGCCGCATCGTTACCGCAGAACGTCTACTACCGTGTCATCGCCGTCCGTGAGGGGGGGGCACGCCCCGGAGACGCGTCCCGCCTCTTCGGACATGCCACCACACCACCCTGCATGTATGAGGGCCCGGTGCGACGCTCGGGTGGCATTGCTACCCCCAGTGCCCCCGTCCCGCCTAACCCTGTAGCGTTTGACCACGGGATCTAGCCCTTTGACTTTGCACGGACGGGCTTTGACCAGTGGACCTCCCCACCCGGTTGTGTTAGGTCAGCCCATAGGAACACTTTGGAGCAACATCCGGGCCAGACCCACAGCAAGATCCCCTCCGTGCAGACCCCACGCGTCTGTTTCCCCCCTCCAGGTGCCGGCGGCGGCGCCGTCCGTGAGGGGGGGCACACCCCGGACACGCGTGCCGGGCGTTTGCAACTGCCACAACACTTCTAGACTTGTGAGAGGCCGCCTACGCAAGATTTGGCGGTAATGCTAGCCCCCGGAGGCCGCCGGCCACAGCCGTAGACGCGCGAAGGGCAATCCGCGTAGAGGGAATTTTTCGGATACTTCTCCATCACCAAAAATTATGAAAAAATACCATCGTTCCTATAGCACATGTGCCCGCGTCGCGCAAAAAAAACTCATGATTTTATCGCGCTTCGAGTATTTAGTAATATTGACGCCGCATCGTTACCGCAGAACGTCTACTACTGTGTCATCGCCGTCCGTGAGGGGGGGGGGCACGCCCCGGAGACGTGTCCCGCCTCTTCGGACATGCCACCACACCACCCTGCATGTATGAGGGCCCGGTGCGACGCTCGAGTGGCATTGCTACCCCCAATGCCCCCGTCCCGCCTATCCCTGTAGCGTTTGACCACGGGATCTAGCCCTTTGAATTTGCACGGACAGGCTTTGACCAATGGACCTCCCCATCCGGTTGTGTTAGGTCAGCCCATAGGAACACTTTGGAGCAACATCCGGGCCAGACCCACAGCAAGATCCCCTCCGTGTAGACCCCACGCGTCCGTTTCCCCCCTCTAGGTGCCGGCGGCGGCGCCATCCGCGATGGGGGGCACACCCCGGACACGCGTGCCGGGCGTTTGCAACCGCCACAACACTTCCAGACATGTGAGAGGCCGTCTACGCAAGATTTGGCGGCATGCTAGCCCCCGGAGGCTGCCGGCCATAGCCGTAGACGCGTGAAGGGCAATCCGCGTAGAGGGAATTTTTCGGATACTTCTCCATCACCAAAAATTATGAAAAAATACCATCGTTCCTATAGCACATGTGCCCGCGTCGTGCAAAAAAAAACTCATGATTTTATCGCGCTCCGAGTATTTAGTAATATTGACGCCGCATCGTTACCGCAGAACGTCTACTACCGTGTCATCGCCGTCCGTGAGGGGGGGCCACGCCCCGGAGATGCGTCTCGCCTCTTCGGACATGCCACCACACCACCCCGCATGTATGAGGGCCCGGTGCGACGCTCCGGTGGCATTGCTACCCCCAGTGCCCCCGTCCCGCCTAACCCTGTAGCGTTTGACCACGGGATCTAGCCCTTTGACTTTGCACGGACGGGCTTTGACCAGTGGACCTCCCCACCCGGTTGTGTTAGGTCAGCCCATAGGAACACTTTGGAGCAACATCCGGGCCAGACCCACAGCAAGATCCCCTCAGTGTAGACCCCACGCGTCCGTTTCCCGTCTCCAGGTGCCGGCGGCGGCGCCGTCCGTGAGGGTGGCACACCCCGAACACGCGTGCCGGGCGTTTGGAACCTTCACAACACTTCCAGACTTGTCAGAGGCCTCCTACACAAGATTTGGCGGCATGCTAGCCCCCGGAGGCCGCCGGCCACAGCCGTAGACCCGCGAAGGGCAATCCGCGTAGAGGGAATTTTTTGGATACTTCTCCATCACCAAAAATTACGAAAAAATACCATCGTTCCTATAGCACATGTGCCCGCATCGTGCAAAAAAACTCATGATTTTATCGCGCTCCGAGTATTTAGTAATATTGACGCCGCATCATTACCGCAGAACGTCTACTACCGTGTCATCGCCGTTCGTGAGGGGGGGGCACGCCCCGGAGACGCGTCCCGCCTCTTCGGACATGCCACCACACCACCCCGCATGTATGAGGGCCCGGTGCGATGCTCCGGTGGCATTGCTACCCCAGTGCCCCCGTCCCGCCTAACCCTGTAGCGTTTGACCACGGGATCTAGCCCTTTGAGTTTGCACGGACGGGCTTTGACCAGTGGAACTCCCCACCCGGTTGTGTTAGGTCAGCCCATAGGAACACTTTGGAGCAACATCCGGGCCAGACCCACAGCAAGATACCCTCCGTGCAGAACCCACGCGTCTGTTTCCCCCCTCCAGGTGCCGGCGGCGGCGCCGTCCGTGAGGGGGGCACACCCCGGACACGCGTGCCGGGCGTTTGCAACCGCCACAACACTTCTAGACTTGTGAGAGGCCGCCTACGCATGATTTGGCGGTAATGCTAGCCCCCGGAGGCCGCCGGCCACAGCCGTAGACGCGCGAAGGGCAATCCGCGTAGAGGGAATTTTTCGGATACTTCTCCATCACCAAAAATTATGAAAAAATTACCATCGTTCCTATAGCACATGTGCCCGCGTCGTGAAAAAAAAAACTCATGATTTTATCGCGCTCCGAGTATTTAGTAATATTGACGCCGCATCGTTACCGCAGAACGTCTACTACCGTGTCATCGCCGTCCGTGAGGGGGGGGGGGGGCACGCCCCGGAGACGCGTCCCGCCTCTTCGGACATGCCACCACACAACCCTGCATGTATGAGGGCCCGGTGCGACGCTCGGGTGGCATTGCTACCCCCAGTGCCCCCGTCCCGCCTAACCGTGTAGCGTTTGACCACGGGATCTAGCCCTTTGACTTTGCACGGACGGGCTTTGACCAGTGGACCTCCCCACCCGGTTGTGTTAGGTCAGCCCATAGGAACACTTTGGAGCAACATCCGGGCCAGACCCACAGCAAGATCCCCTCCGTGTAGACCACACGCGTCCGTTTCCCCCCTCCAGGTGCCGGCGGCGGCGCCATCTGTGATGGGGGGCACACCCCGGACACGCGTGCCGGGCGTTTGCAACCGCCACAACACTTCCCGACTTGTGAGAGGCCGTCTACGCAAGATTTGGCGGCATGCTAGCCCCTGGAGGCCGCCGGCCACAGCCGTAGACGCGTGAAGGGCAATCCGCGTAGAGGGAATTTTTCGGATACTTCTCCATCACCATAAATTATGAAAAAATACCATCGTTCCTATAGCACATGTGCCCGCGTCGTGCAAAAAAACTCATGATTTTATCGCGCTCCGAGTATTTAGTAATATTGACGCCGCATCATTACCGCAGAACGTCTACTACCGTGTCATCGCCGTCCGTGAGGGGGGGGGCACACCCCGGAGACGCGTCCCGCCTCTTCGGACATGCCACCACACCACCCCGCATGTATGAGGGCCCGGTGCGATGCTCCGGTGGAATTGCTACCCCCAGTGCCCCCGTCCCGCCTAACCCTGTAGCGTTTGACCACAGGATCTAGCCCTTTGACTTTGCACGGACGGGCTTTGACCAGTGGACCTCCCCACCCGGTTGTGTTAGGTCAGCCCATAGGAACACTTTGGAGCAACATCCGGGCCAGACCCCCAGCAAGATCCCCTCCGTGCAGACCCCACGCGTCTGTTTCCCCCCTCAGGTGCCGGCGGCGGCGCCGTCCGTGAGGGGGGGCACACCCCGGACACGCGTGTCGGGCGTTTGCAACCGCCACAACACTTCTAGACTTGTGAGAGGCCGCCTACGCAAGATTTAGCGGTAATGCTAGCCCCTGGAGGCCGCCGGCCACAGCCGTAGACGCGCGAAGGGCAATCCGCGTAGAGGGAATTTTTCGGATACTTCTCCATCACCAAAAATTATGAAAAAATACCATCGTTCCTATAGCACATGTGCCCGCGTCGTGCAAAAAAAACTCATGATTTTATCGCGCTCCGAGTATTTAGTAATATTGACGCCGCATCGTTACCGCTGAACGTCTACTACTGTGTCATCGCCGTTCGTGAGGGGGGGGGGCACGCCCCGGAGACTCGTCTCGCCTCTTCGGACATGCCACCACACCACCCTGCATGTATGACGGCCCGGTGCGACGCTCGGGTGGCATTGCTACCCCCCAGTGCCCCCGTCCCGCCTAACCCTGTAGCGTTTGACCACGGGATCTAGCCCTTTGACTTTGCACGGACGGGCTTTGACCAGTGGACCTCCCTACCCGGTTGTGTTAGTTCAGCCCATAGGAACACTTTGGAGCAACATCCGGGCCAGACCCACAGCAAGATCCCCTCCGTGTAGAACCCACGCGTCCGTTTCACCCTCCAGGTGCCGGCGGCGGAGCCATCCGCGATGGGGGGCACACCCCGGACACGCGTGCCGGGCGTTTGCAACCGCCACAACACTTCCAGACTTGTGAGAGGCCGTCTACGCAAGATTTGGCGGCATGCTAGCCCCCGGAGGCTGCCGGCCACAGCCGTAGACGCGTGAAGGGCAATCCGCGTAGAGGGAATTTTTCGGATACTTCTCCATCACCAAAAATTATGAAAAAATACCATCGTTCCTATAGCACATGTGCCCGCGTCGTGCAAAAAAACTCATGATTTTATCGCGCTCCGAGTATTTAGTAATATTGACGCCGCATCGTTACCGCAGAACGTCTACTACCGTGTCATCGCCGTCCGTGAGGGGGGGCCACGCCCCGGAGACGCGTCTTGCCTCTTCGGACATGCCACCACACCACCCCGCATGTATGAGGGCCCGGTGCGACGCTCCGGTGGCATTGCTACCCCCAGTGTCCCCGTCCCGCCTGACCCTGTAGCGTTTGACCACGGGATCTAGCCCTTTGACTTTGCACGGACGGGCTTTGACCAGTGGACCTCCCCACCCGGTTGTGTTAGGTCAGCCCATAGGAACACTTTGGAGCAACATCCGGGCTAGACCCACAGCAAGATCCCCTCCGTGCAGACCCCACGCGTCTCTTTCCCCCCTCCAGGTGCCGGCGGCGGCGCCGTCCGTGAGGGGGGGCACACCCCGGACACGCATGCCGGGCGTTTGCAACCGCCACAACACTTCTAGACTTGTGAGAGGCCGCCTACGCAAGATTTGGCGGTAATGCTAGCCCCCGGAGGCCGCCGGCCACAGCCGTTGACGCGCGAAGGGCAATCCGCGTAGAGGGAATTTTTCGGATACTTCTCCATCACCAAAAATTATGAAAAAATACCATCATTCCTATAGCACATGTGCCCGCGTCGTGAAAAAAAAACTCATGATTTTATCGCGCTCCGAGTATTTAGTAATATTGACGCCGCATCGTTACCGCAAAACGTCTACTACCATGTCATCGCCGTCCGTGAGGGGGGGGGCACGGCCCGGAGACGCGTCCCGCCTCTTCGGACATGCCACCACACCACCCTGCATGTATGAGGGCCCGGTGCGACGCTCGGGTGGCATTGCTACCCCCCAGTGCCCCCGTCCCGCCTAACCCTGTAGCGTTTGACCACGGGATCTAGCCCTTTGACTTTGCACGGACGGGCTTTGACCAGTGGACCTCCCCACCCGGTTGTGTTAGGTCAGCCCATAGGAACACTTTGGAGCAACATCCAGGCCAGACCCACAGCAAGATCCCCTCCGTGCAGACCCCACGCGTCTGTTTCCCCCCTCCAGGCGCCGGCGGCGGCGCCGTCCGTGAGGGGGGCACACCCCGGACACGGGTGCCGGGCGTTTGCAACCGCCACAACACTTCCAGACTTGTGAGAGGCCGTCTACGCAAGATTTGGCGGCATGCTAGCCCCCGGAGGCTGCCGGCCACAGCCGTAGACGCGTGAAGGGCAATCCGCGTAGAGGGAATTTTTCGGATACTTCTCCATCACCAAAAATTATGAAAAAATACCATCGTTCCTATAGCACATGTGCCCGCGTCGTGCAAAAAAACTCATGATTTTATCGCGCTCCGAGTATTTAGTAATATTGACGCCGCATCGTTACCGCAGAACGTCTACGACCGTGTCATCGCCGTCCGTGAGGGGGGGGGGCCACGCCCCGGAGACGCGTCTCGCCTCTTCGGACATGCCACCACACCACCCCGCATGTATGAGGGCCCGGTGCGACGCTCCGGTGGCATTGCTACCCCCAGTGCCCCCGTCCCGCCTAACCCTGTAGCGTTTGACCACGGGATCTAGCCCTTTGAGTTTGCACGGACGGGCTTTGACCAGTGGACCTCCCCACCCGGTTGTGTTAGGTCAGCCCATAGGAACACTTTGGAGCAACATCCGGGCCAGACCCACAGCAAGATCCCCTCCGTGGAGACCCCACGCGTCTGTTTCCCCCCTCCAGGTGCCGGCGGCGGCGCCGTCCGTGAGGGGGGGCACACCCCGGACACGCGTGCCGGGCGTTTGCAACCGCCACAACACTTTTAGACTTGTGAGAGGCCGCCTACGCAAGATTTGGCGGTAATGCTAGCCCCCGGAGGCCGGCGGCCACAGCCGTAGACGCGGGAAGGGCAATCCGCGTAGAGAGAATTTTTCGGATACTTCTCCATCACCAAAAATTATGAAAAAATACCATCATTCCTATAGCACATGTGCCCGCGTCGTGAAAAAAAACTCATGATTTTATCGCTCTCCGAGTATTTAGTAATGTTGACGCCGCATCGTTACCGCAGAACGTCTACTACCGTGTCATCGCCGTCCTTGAGGGGGGGGCACGCCCCGGAGACGCGTCCCGCCTCTTCGGACATGCCACCACACCACCCTGCATGTATGAGGGCCCGGTGCGACGCTCGGGTGGCATTGCTACCCCCAGTGCCCCCGTCCCGCCTAACCCTGTAGCGTTTGACCACGGGATCTAGCCCTTTGACTTTGCACGGACGGGCTTTGACCAGTGGACCTCCCCACCCGGTTGTGTTAGGTCAGCCCATAGGAACACTTTGGAGCAACATCCGGGCCAGACCCACAGCAAGATCCCCTCCGTGCAGACCCCACGCGTCTGTTTCCCCCCTCCAGGTGCCGGCGGCGGCGCCGTCCGTGAGGGGGGGCACACCCCGGACACGCGTGCCGGGCGTTTGCAACCGCCACAACACTTTTAGACTTGTGAGAGGCCGCCTACGCAAGATTTGGCGGTAATGCTAGCCCCCGGAGGCTG
Source organism: Triticum aestivum (assembly GCF_018294505.1). Lineage (NCBI taxonomy): Eukaryota > Viridiplantae > Streptophyta > Magnoliopsida > Poales > Poaceae > Triticum > Triticum aestivum. The sequence continues at coordinate 14,158 of NW_025228087.1, forward strand.
CCGGCCACAGCCGTAGACGCGCGAAGGGCAATCCACGTAGAGGGAATTTTTCGGATACTTCTCCATCACCAAAAATTATGAAAAAATACCATCGTTCCTATAGCACATGTGCCCGCGTCGCGCAAAAAAAAACTCATGATTTTATCGCGCTCCGAGTATTTAGTAATATTGACGCCGCATCGTTACCGCAGAACGTCTACTACTGTGTCATCGCCGTCCGTGAGGGGGGGCCACGCCCCGGAGACGCGTCTCGCCTCTTCGGACATGCCACCACACCACCCCGCATGTATGAAGGCCCGGTGCGATGCTCCGGTGGCATTGCTACCCCTAGTGCCCCCGTGCCGCCTAACCCTGTAGCGTTTGACCACGGGATCTAGCCCGTTGAGTTTGCACGGACGGGCTTTGACCAGTGGACCTCCCCACCCAGTTGTGTTAGGTCAGCCCATAGGAACACTTTGGAGCAACATCCGGGCCAGACCCACAGCAAGATCCCCTCCGTGGAGACCCCACGCGTCTGTTTCCCCCCTCCAGGTGCCGGCGGCGGCGCCGTCCGTGAGGGGGGGCACACCCCGGACACGCGTGCCGGGCGTTTGCAACCGCCACAACACTTCTAGACTTGTGAGAGGCCGCCTACGCAAGATTTGGCGGTAATGCTAGCCCCCAGAGGCCGCCGGCCACAGCCGTTGACGCGCGAAGGGCAATCCGCGTAGAGGGAATTTTTCGGATACTTCTCCATCACCAAAAATTATGAAAAAATACCATCATTCCTATAGCACATGTGCCCGCGTCGTGAAAAAAAAACTCATGATTTTATCGCGCTCCGAGTATTTAGTAATATTGACGCCACATCGTTACCGCAGAACGTCTACTACCGTGTCATCGCCGTCCGTGAGGGGGGGGGCACGCCCCGGAGACGCGTCCCGCCTCTTCGGACATGCCACCACACCACCCTGCATGTATGAGGGCCCGGTGCGACGCTCGGGTGGCATTGCTACCCCCAGTGCCCCCGTCCCGCCTAACCCTGTAGCGTTTGACCACGGGATCTAGCCCTTTGACTTTGCACGGATGGGCTTTGACCAGTGGACCTCCCCACCCGGTTGTGTTAGGTCAGCCCATAGGAACACTTTTGAGCAACATCCGGGCTAGACCCACAGCAAGATCCCCTCCGTGTAGACCACACGCGTTTGTTTCCCCCCTCCAGGTGCCGGCGGCGGCGCCGTCCGTGATGGGGGGCACACCCCGGACACGCGTGCCGGGCGTTTGCAACCGCCACAACACTTCCAGACTTGTGAGAGGCCGTCTACGCAAGATTTGGTGGCATGCTAGCCCTCGGAGGCCGCCGGCCACAGCCGTAGACGCGTGAACGGCAATCTGCGTAGAGGGAATTTTTCGGATACTTCTCCATCACCATAAATTATGAAAAAATACCATCGTTCCTATAGCACATGTGCCCGCGTCGTGAAAAAAAAACTCATGATTTTATCGCGCTCCGAGTATTTAGTAATATTGACGCCGCATCGTTACCGCAGAACGTCTACTACCGTGTCATCGCCGTCCGTGAGGGGGGGGCACGCCCCGGAGACGCGTCCCGCCTCTTCGGACATGCCACAACACCACCCTGCATGTATGAGGGCCCGGTGCGACGCTCGGGTGGCATTGCTACCCCCAGTGCCCCCGTCCCGCCTAACCCTGTAGCGTTTGACCACGGGATCTAGCCCTTTGACTTTGCACGGACGGGCTTTGACCAGTGGACCTCCCCACCCGGTTGTGTTAGTTCAGCCCATAGGAACACTTTGGAGCAACATCCGGGCCGGACCCACAGCAAGATCCCCTCCGTGTAGACCACACGCGTCCGTTTCCCCCCTCCAGGTGCCGGCGGCGGCGCCATCCGTGATGGGGGGCACACCCCGGACATGCGTGCCGGGCGTTTGCAACCGCCACAACACTTCCCGACTTGTGAGAGGCCGTCTACGCAAGATTTGGCGGCATGCTAGCCCCCGGAGGCTGCCGGCCACAGCCGTAGACGCGTGAAGGGCAATCCGCGTAGAGGGAATTTTTCGGATACTTCTCCATCACAATAAATTATGAAAAAATACCATCGTTCCTATAGCACATGTGCCCGCGTCGTGCAAAAAAACTCATGATTTTATCGCGCTCCGAGTATTTAGTAATATTGACGCCGCATCGTTACCGCAGAACGTCTACTACCGTGTCATCGCCGTCCGTGAGGGGGGGGCACGCCCCGGAGACGCGTCCCGCCTCTTCGGACATGCCACCACACCACCCTGCATGTATGAGGGCCCGGTGCGACGCTCGGGTGGCATTGCTACCCCCAGTGCCCCCGTCCCGCCTAACCCTGTAGCGTTTGACCACGGGATCTAGCCCTTTGACTTTGCACGGACGGGCTTTGACCAGTGGACCTCCCCACCCGGTTGTGTTAGTTCAGCCCATAGGAACACTTTGGAGCAACATCCGGGCCGGACCCACAGCAAGATCCCCTCCGTGTAGACCACACGCGTCCGTTTCCCCCCTCCAGGTGCCGGCGGCGGCGCCATCCGTGATGGGGGGCACACCCCGGACACGCGTGCCGGGCGTTTGCAACCGCCACAACACTTCCCGACTTGTGAGAGGCCGTCTACGCAAGATTTGGCGGCATGCTAGCCCCCGGAGGCTGCCGGCCACAGCCGTAGACGCGTGAAGGGCAATCCGCGTAGAGGGAATTTTTCGGATACTTCTCCATCACAATAAATTATGAAAAAATACCATCGTTCCTATAGCACATGTGCCCGCGTCGTGCAAAAAAACTCATGATTTTATCGCGCTCCGAGTATTTAGTAATATTGACGCCGCATCGTTACCGCAGAACGTCTACTACCGTGTCATCGCCGTCCGTGAGGGGGGGCCACGCCCCGGAGACGCGTCCCGCCTCTTCGGACATGCCACCACACCACCCCGCATGTATGAGGGCCCGGTGCGACGCTCCGGTGGCATTGCTACCCCCAGTGCCCCCGTCCCGCCTAACCCTGTAGCGTTTGACCACGGGATCTAGCCCTTTGAGTTTGCACGGACGGGCTTTGACCAGTGGACCTCCCCACCCGGTTGTGTTAGGTCAGCCCATAGGAACACTTTGGAGCAACATCCGGGCTAGACCCACAGCAAGATCCCCTCCGTGCAGACCCCACGCGTCTGTTTCCCCCCTCCAGGTGCCGGCGGCGGCGCCGTCCGTGAGGGGGGGCACACCCCGGACACGCGTGCCGGGCGTTTGCAACCGCCACAACACTTCTAGACTTGTGAGAGGCCGCCTACGCAAGATTTGGCGGTAATGCTAGCCCCCGGAGGCCGCCGGCCACAGCGGTAGACGCGCGAAGGGCAATCCGCGTAGAGAGAATTTTTCGGATACTTCTCCATCACCAAAAATTATGAAAAAATACCATCATCCCTATAGCACATGTGCCCGCGTCGTGAAAAAAAAACTCATGATTTTATCGCGCTCCGAGTATTTGGTAATATTGACGCCGCATCGTTACCGCAGAACGTCTACTACCGTGTCATCGCTGTCCGTGAGGGGGGGGGGGCACGCCCCGGAGACGCGTCCCGCCTCTTCGGACATGCCACCACACCACCCTGCATGTATGAGGGCCCGGTGCGATGCTCGGGTGGCATTGCTACCCCCAGTGCCCCCGTCCCGCCTAACCCTGTAGCGTTTGACCACGGGATCTAGCCCTTTGACTTTGCACGGACGGGCTTTGACCAGTGGACCTCCCCACCCGGTTGTGTTAGGTCAGCCCATAGGAACACTTTGGAGCAACATCCGGGCCAGACCCACAGCAAGATCCCCTCCGTGCAGACCCCACGCGTCCGTTTCCCCCCTCCAGGTGCCGGCGGCGGCCCCATCCGCGATGGGGGGCACACCCCGGACACGCGTGCCGGGCGTTTGCAACCGCCACAACACTTCCAGACTTGTGAGAGGCCGTCTACGCAAGATTTGGCGGTAATGCTAGCCCCCGGAGGCTGCCGGCCACAGCCGTAGACGCGTGAAGGGTGATCCGCGTAGAGGGAATTTTTCGGATACTTCTCCATCACCAAAAATTATGAAAAAATACCATCGTTCCTATAGCACATGTGCCCGCGTCGCGCAAAAAAACTCATGATTTTATCGCGCTCCGAGTATTTAGTAATATTGACGCCGCATCGTTACCGCAGAACGTCTACTACCGTGTCATCGCCGTCCGTGAGGGGGGGCCACGCCCCGGAGACGCGTCTCGCCTCTTCGGACATGCCACCACACCACCCCGCATGTATGAGGGCCCGGTGCGACGCTCCGGTGGCATTGCTACCCCCAGTGTCCCCGTCCCGCCTGACCCTGTAGCGTTTGACCACGGGATCTAGCCCTTTGACTTTGCACGGACGGGCTTTGACCAGTGGACCTCCCCACCCGGTTGTGTTAGGTCAGCCCATAGGAACACTTTGGAGCAACATCCGGGCTAGACCCACAGCAAGATCCCCTCAGTGTAGACCCCACGCGTCTGTTTCCCGACTCCAGGTGCCGGTGGCGGCGCCGTCCGTGAGGGGGGCACACCCCGAACACGCGTGCCGGGCGTTTGCAACCGCCACAACACTTCCAGACTTGTGAGAGGCCGCCTACACAAGATTTGGCGGCATGCTAGCCCCCGGAGGCCGCCGACCACAGCCGTAGACGCGCGAAGGGCAATCCGCGTAGAGGGAATTTTTCGGATACTTCTCCATCACCAAAAATTATGAAAAAATACCATCGTTCCTATAGCACATGTGCCCGCGTCGTGAAAAAAAAACTCATGATTTTATCGCGCTCCGAGTATTTAGTAATATTGACGCCGCATCGTTACCGCAGAACGTCTACTACCGTGTCATCGCCGTCCGTGAGGGGGGGGGCACGCCCCGGAGACGCGTCCCACCTCTTCGGACATGCCACCACACCACCCTGCATGTATGAGGGCCCGGTGCGACGCTCGGGTGGCATTGCTACCCCCCAGTGCCCCCGTCCCGCCTAACCCTGTAGCGTTTGACCACGGGATCTAGCCCTTTGACTTTGCACGGACGGGCTTTGACCAGTGGACCTCCCCACCCGGTTGTGTTAGGTCAGCCCATAGGAACACTTTGGAGCAACATCCGGGCCAGACCCACAGCAAGATCCCCTCCGTGTAGACCACACACGTCCGTTTCCCCCCTCCAGGTGCCGGCGGCGGCGCCATCCGTGATGGGGGGCACACCCCGGACACGCGTGCCGGGCGTTTGCAACGGCCACAACACTTCCAGACTTGTGAGAGGCCGTCTACGCACGATTTGGCGGCATGCTAGCCCTCGGAGGCCGCCGGCCACAGCCGTAGACGCGTGAAGGGCAATCCGCGTAGAGGGAATTTTTCGGATACTTCTCCATCACCATAAATTATGAAAAAATACCATCTTTCCTATAGCACATGTGCCGGCGTCGTGCAAAAAAACTCATGATTTTATCGCGCTCTGAGTATTTGGTAATATTGACGCCGCATCGTTACCGCAGAACGTCTACTACCGTGTCATCGCCGTCCGTGAGGGGGGGCCACGCCCCGGAGACGCGTCCCGCCTCTTCGGACATGCCACCACACCACCCCGCATGTATGAGGGCCCGGTGCGACGCTCCGGTGGCATTGCTACCCCCAGTGCCCCCATCCCGCCTAACCCTGTAGCGTTTGACCACGGGATCTAGCTCTTTGACTTTGCACGGACGGGCTTTGACCAGTGGACCTCCCCACCCGGTTGTGTTAGGTCAGCCCATAGGAACACTTTGGAGCAACATCCGGGCCAGACCCACAGCAAGATCCCCTCAGTGTAGACCCCACGCGTCTGTTTCCCCACTCCAGGTGCCGGCGGCGGCGCCGTCCGTGAGGGGGGCACACCCCGGACACGCGTGCCGGGCGTTTGCAACCGCCACAACACTTCCAGACTTGTGAGAGGCCGCCTACGCAAGATTTGGCGGCATGCTAGCCCCCGGAGGCCGCCGGCCACAGCCGTAGACGCGCGAAGGGCAATCCGCGTAGAGGGAATTTTTTGGATACTTCTCCATCACCAAAAATTATGAAAAAATACCATTGTTCCTATAGCACATGTGCCCGCATCGTGCAAAAAAACTCATGATTTTATCGCGCTCCGAGTATTTAGTAATATTGACGCCGCATCGTTACCGCAGAACGTCTACTACCGTGTCATCGCCGTCCGTGAGGGGGGGGCACGCCCCGGAGACGCGTCCCGCCTCTTCGGACATGCCACCACACCACCCTGCATGTATGAGGGCCCGGTGCGACGCTCGGGTGGCATTGCTACCCCCAGTGCCCCCGTCCCGCCTAACCCTGTAGCGTTTGACCACGGGATCTAGCCCTTTGACTTTGCACGGATGGGCTTTGACCAGTGGACCTCCCCACCCGGTTGTGTTAGGTCAGCCCATAGGAACACTTTGGAGCAACATCAGGGCCAGACCCACAGCAAGATCCCCTCCGTGTAGACCACACGCGTCCGTTTCCCCCCTCCAGGTGCCGGCGGCGGCGCCATCCGTGATGGGGGGCACACCCCGGACACGCGTGCCGGGCGTTTGCAACCGCCACAACACTTCCAGACTTGTGAGAGGCCGTCTACGCAAGATTTGCCGGCATGCTAGCCCCCGGAGGCCGCCGGCCACAGCCGTAGACGCGTGAAGGGCAATCCGCGTAGAGGGAATTTTTCGGATACTTCTCCATCACCAAAAATTATGAAAAAATACCATCGTTCCTATAGCATATGTGCTCGCGTCGTGCAAAAAAACTCATGATTTTATCGCGCTCCGAGTATTTAGTAATATTGACGTCGCATCGTTACCGCAGAACGTCTACTACCGTGTCATCGCCGTCCGTGAGGGGGGGGCACGCCCCGGAGACGCGTCCCGCCTCTTCGGACATGCCACCACACCACTCCGCATGTATGAGGGCCCGGTGTGATGCTCCGGTGGCATTGCTACCCCCAGTGCCCCCGTCTCGCCTAACCCTATAGCGTTTGACCACGGGATCTAGCCCTTTGACTTTGCACGGACGGGCTTTGACCAGTGGACCTCCCCACCCGGTTGTGTTAGGTCAGCCCATAGGAACACTTTGGAGCAACATCCGGGCCAGACCCACAGCAAGATCCCCTCCGTGCAGACCCCACGCATCTGTTTCCCCCCTCCAGGTGCCGGCGGCGGCGCCGTCCGTGAGGGGAGCACACCCCGGACACGGGTGCCGGGCGTTTGCAACCGCCACAACACTTCTAGACTTGTGAGAGGCCGCCTACGCAAGATTTGGCGGTAATGCTAGCCCCTGGAGGCCGCCGGCCACAGCCATAGACGCGCGAAGGGCAATCCGCGTAGAGGGAATTTTTCGGATACTTCTCCATCACCAAAAATTATGAAAAAATTCCATCGTTCCTATAGCACATGTGCCCGCGTCGTGAAAAAAAAACTCATGATTTTATCGCGCTCCGAGTATTTAGTAATATTGACGCCGCATCGTTACCGCAGAACGTCTACTACCGTGTCATCGGCGTCCGTGAGGGGGGGGGGGCACGCCCCGGAGACGCGTCCCGCCTCTTCGGACATGCCACCACACCACCCTGCATGTATGAGGGCCCGGTGCGACGCTCGGGTCGCATTGCTACCCCCAGTGCCCCCGTCCCGCCTAACCCTGTAGCGTTTGACCACGGGATCTAGCCCTTTGACTTTGCACGGACGGGCTTTGACCAGTGGACCTCCCCACCCGGTTGTGTTAGGTCAGCCCATAGGAACACTTTGGAGCAACATCCGGGCCAGACCCACAGCAAGATCCCCTCCGTGTAGACCACACGCGTCCGTTTCCCCCTCCAGGTGCCGGCGGCGGCGCCATCCGTGATGGGGGGCACACCCCGGACACGCGTGCCGGGCGTTTGCAACCGCCACAACACTTCCAGACTTGTGAGAGGCCGTCTACGCACGATTTGGCGGCATGCTAGCCCTCGGAGGCCGCCGGCCACAGCCGTAGACGCGTGAAGGGCAATCCGCGTAGAGGGAATTTTTCGGATACTTCTCCATCACCATAAATTATGAAAAAATACCATCGTTCCTATAGCACATGTGCCCGTGTCGTGCAAAAAAACTCATGATTTTATCGCGCTCTGAGTATTTAGTAATATTGACGCCGCATCGTTACCGCAGAACGTCTACTACCGTGTCATCGCCGTCCGTGAGGGGGGGCCACGCCCCGGAGACGCGTCCCGCCTCTTCGGACATGCCACCACACCACCCCGCATGTATGAGGGCCCGGTGCGACGCTCCGGTGGCATTGCTACCCCCAGTGCCCCCATCCCGCCTAACCCTGTAGCGTTTGACCACGGGATCTAGCTCTTTGACTTTGCACGGACGGGCTTTGACCAGTGGACCTCCCCACCCGGTTGTGTTAGGTCAGCCCATAGGAACACTTTGGAGCAACATCCGGGCCAGACCCACAGCAAGATCCCCTCAGTGTAGACCCCACGCGTCTGTTTCCCCACTCCAGGTGCCGGCGGCGGCGCCGTCCGTGAGGGGGGCACACCCCGGACACGCGTGCCGGGCGTTTGCAACCGCCACAACACTTCCAGACTTGTGAGAGGCCGCCTACGCAAGATTTGGCGGCATGCTAGCCCCCGGAGGCCGCCGGCCACAGCCGTAGACGCGCGAAGGGCAATCCGCGTAGAGGGAATTTTTTGGATACTTCTCCATCACCAAAAATTATGAAAAAATACCATTGTTCCTATAGCACATGTGCCCGCATCGTGCAAAAAACTCATGATTTTATCGCGCTCCGAGTATTTAGTAATATTGACGCCGCATCGTTACCTCAGAACGTCTACTACCGTGTCATCGCCGTCCGTGAGGGGGGGGCACGCCCCGGAGACGCGTCCCGCCTCTTCGGACATGCCACCACACCACCCTGCATGTATGAGGGCCCGGTGCGACGCTCGGGTGGCATTGCTACCCCCAGTGCCCCCGTCCCGCCTAACCCTGTAGCGTTTGACCACGGGATCTAGCCCTTTGACTTTGCACGGATGGGCTTTGACCAGTGGACCTCCCCACCCGGTTGTGTTAGGTCAGCCCATAGGAACACTTTGGAGCAATATCCAGGCCAGACCCACAGCAAGATCCCCTCCGTGTAGACCACACGCGTCCGTTTCCCCCCTCCAGGTGCTGGCGGCGGCGCCATCCGTGATGGGGGGCACACCCCGGACACGCGTGCCGGGCATTTGCAACCGCCACAACACTTCCAGACTTGTGAGAGGCCGTCTACGCAAGATTTGGCGGAATGCTAGCCCTCGGAGGCCGCCGGCCACAGCCGTAGACGCGTGAAGGGCAATCCGCGTAGAGGGAATTTTTCGGATACTTCTCCATCACCATAAATTATGAAAAAATACCATCGTTCCTATAGCACATGGGCCCGCGTCGTGCAAAAAAACTCATGATTTTATCGCGCTCCGAGTATTTAGTAATATTGACGCCGCATCGTTACCGCAGAACGTCTACTACCGTGTCATCGCCGTCCGTGAGGGGGGGGGGCACGCCCCGGAGACGCGTCCCGCCTCTTCGGACATGCCACCACACCACTCCGCATGTATGAGGGCCCGGTGCGATGCTCCGGTGGCATTGCTACCCCCAGTGCCCCCGTCTCGCCTAACCCTATAGCGTTTGACCACGGGATCTAGCCCTTTGACTTTGCACGGACGGGCTTTGACCAGTGGACCTCCCCACCCGGTTGTGTTAGGTCAGCCCATAGGAACACTTTGGAGCAACATCCGGGCCAGACCCACAGCAAGATCCCCTCCGTGCAGACCCCACGCATCTGTTTCCCCCCTCCAGGTGCCGGCGGCGGCGCCGTCCGTGAGGGGAGCACACCCCGGACACGGGTGCCGGGAGTTTGCAACCGCCACAACACTTCTAGACTTGTGAGAGGCCGCCTACGCAAGATTTGGCGGTAATGCTAGCCCCTGGAGGCCGCCGGCCACAGCCATAGACGCGCGAAGGGCAATCCGCGTAGAGGGAATTTTTCGGATACTTCTACATCACCAAAAATTATGAAAAAAATACCATCGTTCCTATAGCACATGTGCCCGCGTCGTGCAAAAAAAACTCATGATTTTATCGCGCTCCGAGTATTTAGTAATATTGAGGCCGCATCGTTACCGCAGAACGTCTACTACTGTGTCATCGCCGTCCGTGAGGGGGGGGGCACGCCCCGGAGACGCGTCCCGCCTCTTCGGACATGCCACCACACCACCCTGCATGTATGAGGGCCCGGTGCGACGCTCGGGTGGCATTGCTACCCCAAGTGCCCCCGTCCCGCCTAACCCTGTAGCGTTTGACCACGGGATCTAGGCCTTTGACTTTGCACGGACGGGCTTTGACCAGTGGACCTCCCCACCCGGTTGTGTTAGTTCAGCCCATAGGAACACTTTGGAGCAACATCCGGGCCAGACCCACAGCAAGATCCACTCCGTGTAGAACCCACGCGTCCGTTTCCCCCTCCAGGTGCCGGCGGCGGAAGCATCCGCGATGGGGGGCACACCCCGGACACGCGTGCCGGGCGTTTGCAACCGCCACAACACTTCCAGACTTGTGAGAGGCCGTCTACGCAAGATTTGGCGGCATCCTAGCCCCCGGAGGCTGCCGGCCACAGCCGTAGACGCGTGAAGGGCAATCCGCGTAGAGGGAATTTTTTGGATACTTCTCCATCACCAAAAATTATGAAAAAATACCATCGTTCCTATAGCACATGTGCCCGCGTCGTGCAAAAAAACTCATGATTTTATCGCGCTCCGAGTATTTAGTAATATTGACGCCGCATCGTTACCGCAGAACGTCTACTACCGTGTCATCGCCGTCCGTGAGGGGGGGCCATGCCCCGGAGACGCGTCTCGCCTCTTCGGACATGCCACCACACCACCCCGCATGTATGAGGGCCCGGTGCGACGCTCCGGTGGCATTGCTACCCCCAGTGCCCCCGTCCCGCCTAACCCTGTAGCGTTTGACCACGGGATCTAGCCCTTTGACTTTGCACGGACGGGCTTTGACCAGTGGACCTCCCCACCCGGTTGTGTTAGGTCAGCCCATAGGAACACTTTGGAGCAACATCCGGGCCAGACCCACAGCAAGATCCCCTCAGTGTAGACCCCACGCGTCCGTTTCCCGACTCCAGGTGCCGACGGCGGCGCCGTCCGTGAGGGGGGCACACCCCGAACACGCGTGCCGGGCGTTTGCAACCGCCACAACACTTCCAGACTTGTGAGAGGCCGCCTACACAAGATTTGGCGGCATGCTAGCCCCCGGAGGCCGCCGGCCACAGCCGTAGACGCGCGAAGGGCAATCCGCGTAGAGGGAATTTTTCGGATACTTCTCCATCACCAAAAATTATGAAAAAAATACCATCGTTCCTATAGCACATGTGCCCGCGTCGTGAAAAAAAAACTCATGATTTTATCGCGCTCCGAGTATTTAGTAATATTGACGCCGCATCGTTACCGCAGAACGTCTACTACCATGTCATCGCCGTCCGTGAGGGGGGGGCACGCCCCGGAGACGCGTCCCGCCTCTTCGGACATGCCACCACACCACCCTGCATGTATGAGGGCCCGGTGCGACGCTCGGGTGGCATTGCTACCCCCCAGTGCCCCCGTCCCGCCTAACCCTGTAGCGTTTGACCACGGGATCTAGCCCTTTGACTTGGCACGGACGGGCTTTGACCAGTGGACCTCCCCACCCGGTTGTGTTAGGTCAGCCCATAGGAACACTTTGGAGCAACATCCGGGCCAGACCCACAGCAAGATCCCCTCCGTGTAGACCACACGCGTCCGTTTCCCCCCTCCAGGTGCCGGCGGCGGCGCCATCCGTGATGGGGGGCACACCCCGGACACGCGTGCCGGGCATTTGCAACCGCCACAACACTTCCAGACTTGTGAGAGGCCGTCTACGCACGATTTGGCGGCTTGCTAGCCCCCGGAGGCCGCCGGCCACAGCCGTAGACGCGTGAAGGGCAATCCGCGTAGAGGGAATTTTTCGGATACTTCTCCATCACCATAAATTATGAAAAAATACCATCGTTCCTATAGCACATGTGCCCGCGTCGTGCAAAAAAACTCATGATTTTATCGCGCTCTGAGTATTTAGTAATATTGACGCCGCATCGTTACCGCAGAACGTCTACTACCGTGTCATCGCCGTCCGTGAGGGGGGGCCATGCCCCGGAGACGCGTCCCGCCTCTTCGGACATGCCACCACACCACCCCGCATGTATGAGGGCCCGGTGCGACGCTCCGGTGGCATTGCTACCCCCAGTGCCCCCATCCCGCCTAACCCTGTAGCGTTTGACCACGGGATCTAGCTCTTTGACTTTGCACGGACGGGCTTTGATCAGTGGACCTCCCCACCCGGTTGTGTTAGGTCAGCCCATAGGAACACTTTGGAGCAACATCCGGGCCAGACCCACAGCAAGATCCCCTCAGTGTAGACCCCACGCGTCCGTTTCCCCACTCCAGGTGCCGGCGGCGGCGCCGTCCGTGAGGGGGGCACACCTCGGACACGCGTGCCGGGCGTTTGCAACCGCCACAACACTTCCAGACTTGTGAGAGGCCGCCTACGCAAGATTTGGCGGCATGCTAGCCCCCGGAGGCCGCCAGCCACAGCCGTAGACGCGCGAAGGGCAATCCGCGTAGAGGGAATTTTTTGGATACTTCTCCATCACCAAAAATTATGAAAAAATACCATCGTTCCTATAGCACATGTGCCCGCATCGTGCAAAAAAACTCATGATTTTATCGCGCTCCGAGTATTTAGTAATATTGACGCCGCATCATTACCGCAGAACGTCTACTACCGTGTCATCGCCGTTCGTGAGTGGGGGGCACGCCCCGGAGACGCGTCCCGCCTCTTCGGACATGCCACCACACCACCCCGCATGTATGAGGGCCCGGTGCGATGCTCCGGTGGCATTGCTACCCCAGTGCCCCCGTCCCGCCTAACCCTGTAGCGTTTGACCACGGGATCTAGCCCTTTGAGTTTGCACGGACGGGCTTTGTCCAGTGGACCTCCCCACCCGGTTGTGTTAGGTCAGCCCATAGGAACACTTTGGAGCAACATCCGGGCCAGACCCACAGCAAGATCCCCTTCGTGCAGACCCCACGCGTTTGTTTCCCCCCTCCAGGTGCCGGCGGCGGCGCCGTCCGTGAGGGGGGGCACACCCCGGACACGCGTGCCGGGCGTTTGCAACCGCCACAACACTTCTAGACTTGTGAGAGGCCGCCTACGCAAGATTTGGCGGTAATGCTAGCCCCCGGAGGCCGCCGGCCACAGCCGTAGACGCGCGAAGGGCAATCCGCGTAGAGGGAATTTTTCGGATACTTCTCCATCACCAAAAATTATGAAAAAATACCATCGTTCCTATAGCACATGTGCCCGCGTCGTGAAAAAAAAACTCATGATTTTATCGCGCTCCGAGTATTTAGTAATATTGACGCCGCATCGTTACCGCAGAACGTCTACTACCGTGTCATCGCCGTCCGTGAGGGGGGGTACGCCCCGGAGACGCGTCCCGTCTCTTCGGACATGCCACCACACCACTCCGCATGTATGAGGGCCCGGTGCGATGCTCCGGTGGCATTGCTACCCTCAGTGCCCCCGTCCCGCCTAACCCTGTAGCGTTTGACCACGGAATCTAGCCCTTTGACTTTGCACGGACGGGCTTTGACCAGTGGACCTCCCCACCCGGTTGTGTTAGGTCAGCCCATAGGAACACTTTGGAGCAACATCCGGGCCAGACCCACAGCAAGATCCCCTCCGTGCAGACCCCACGCGTCTGTTTCCCCCCTCCAGGTGCCGGCGGCGGCGCCATCCGTGAGGGGGGCACACCCCGGACACGGGTGCCGGGCGTTTGCAACCGCCACAACACTTCTAGACTTGTGAGAGGCCGCCTACGCAAGATTTGGCGGTAATGCTAGCCCCTGGAGGCCGCCGGCCACAGCCGTAGACGCGCGAAGGGCAATCCGCGTAGAGGGAATTTTTCGGATACTTCTCCATCACCAAAAATTATGAAAAAATACCATCGTTCCTATAGCACATGTGCCCGCGTCGTGCAAAAAAAACTCATGATTTTATCGCGCTCCGAGTATTTAGTAATATTGAGGCCGCATCGTTACCGCAGAACGTCTACTACTGTGTCATCGCTGTCCGTGAGGGGGGGGGCACGCCCCGGAGACGCGTCCCGCCTCTTCGGACATGCCACCACACCACCCTGCATGTATGAGGGCCCGGTGCGACGCTCGGGTGGCATTGCTACCCCAGTGCCCCCGTCCCGCCTAACCCTGTAGCGTTTGACCACGGGATCTAGCCCTTTGACTTTGCACGGATGGGCTTTGACCAGTGGACCTCCCCACCCGGTTGTGTTAGGTCAGCCCATAGGAACACTTTGGAGCAACATCCGGGCCAGACCCACAGCAAGATCCCCTCCGTGTAGACCACACGCGTCCGTTTCCCCCCTCCAGGTGCCGGCGGCGGCGCCATCCGTGATGGGGGGCACACCCCGGACACGCGTGCCGGGCGTTTGCAACCGCCACAACACTTCCAGACTTGTGAGAGGCCGTCTACGCACGATTTGGCGGCATGCTAGCCCCCGGAGGCCGCCGGCCACAGCCGTAGACGCGTGAAGGGCAATCCGCGTAGAGGGAATTTTTCGGATACTTCTCCATCACCATAAATTATGAAAAAATACCATCGTTCCTATAGCACATGTGCCCGCGTCGTGCAAAAAAACTCATGATTTTATCGCGCTCTGAGTATTTAGTAATATTGACGCGGCATCGTTACCGCAGAACGTCTACTACCGTGTCATCGCCGTCCGTGAGGGGGGGCCACGCCCCGGAGACGCGTCCCGCCTCTTCGGACATGCCACCACACCACCCCGCATGTATGAGGGCCTGGTGCCACGCTCCGGTGGCATTGCTACCCCCAGTGCCCCCATCCCGCCTAACCCTGTAGCGTTTGACCACGCGATCTAGCTCTTTGACTTTGCACGGACGGGCTTTGACCAGTGGACCTCCCCACCCGGTTGTGTTAGGTCAGCCCATAGGAACACTTTGGAGCAACATCCGGGCCAGACCCACAGCAAGATCCCCTCAGTGTAGACCCCACGCGTCCGTTTCCCCACTCCAGGTGCCGGCGGCGGCGCCGTCCGTGAGGGGGGCACACCCCGGACACGCGTGCCGGGCGTTTGCAACCGCCACAACACTTCCAGACTTGTGAGAGGACGCCTACGCAAGATTTGGCGGCATGCTATCCCCCGGAGGCTGCCGGCCACAGCCGTAGACGCGCGAAGGGCAATCCGCGTAGAGGGAATTTTTTGGATACTTCTCCATCACCAAAAATTATGAAAAAATACCATCGTTCCTATAGCACATGTGCCCGCATCGTGCAAAAAAACTCATGATTTTATCGCGCTCCGAGTATTTAGTAATATTGACGCCGCATCATTACCGCAGAACGTCTACTACCGTGTCATCGCCGTTCGTGTGGGGGGGCACGCCCCGGAGACGCGTCCCGCCTCTTCGGACATGCCACCACACCGCCCCGCATGTATGAGGGCCCGGTGCGATGCTCCGGTGGCATTGCTACCCCCAGTGCCCCCGTCCCGCCTAACCCTGTAGCGTTTGACCACGGGATCTAGCCCTTTGACTTTGCACGGACGGGCTTTGACCAGTGGACCTCCCCACCCGGTTGTGTTAGGTCAGCCCATAGGAACACTTTGGAGCAACATCCGGGCCAGACCCACAGCAAGATCCCCTCCGTGCAGACCCCACGCGTCTGTTTCCCCCCTCCAGGTGCCGGCGGCGGCGCCGTCC
>NW_025228087.1:32826-33815 GCF_018294505.1 Triticum aestivum
CGATGGGGGGCACACCCCGGACACGCGTGCCGGGCGTTTGCAACCGCCACAACACTTCCAGACTTGTGAGAGGCCGTCTATGCAAGATTTGGCGGCATGCTAGCCCCCGGAGGCTGCCGGCCACAGCCGTAGACGCGTGAAGGGCAATCCGCGTAGAGGGAATTTTTCGGATACTTCTCCATCACCAAAAATTATGAAAAAATACCATCGTTCCTATAGCACATGTGCCCGCGTCGTGCAAAAAAACTCATGATTTTATCGCGCTCCGAGTATTTAGTAATATTGACGCCGCATCGTTACCGCAGAACGTCTACTACCGTGTCATCGCCGTCCGTGAGGGGGGGCCATGCCCCGGAGACGCGTCTCGCCTCTTCGGACATGCCACCACACCACCCCGCATGTATGAGGGCCCGGTGCGACGCTCCGGTGGCATTGCTACCCCTAGTGCCCCCGTCCCGCCTAACCCTGTAGCGTTTGACCACGGGATCTAGCCCGTTGAGTTTGCACGGACGGGCTTTGACCAGTGGACCTCCCCACCCAGTGTTGTTAGGTCAGCCCATAGGAACACTTTGGAGCAACATGCGGGCCAGACCCACAGCAAGATCCCCTCCGTGGAGACCCCACGCGTCTGTTTCCCCCCTCCAGGTGCCGGCGGCGGCGCCGTCCGTGAGGGGGGGCACACCCCGGACACGCGTGCCGGGCGTTTGCAACCGCCACAACACTTCTAGACTTGTGAGAGGCCGCCTACGCAAGATTTGGCGGTAATGCTAGCCCCAAGAGGCCGCCGGCCACAGCCGTTGACGCGCGAAGGGCAATCCGCGTAGAGGGAATTTTTCGGATACTTCTCCATCACCAAAAAATATGAAAAAATACCATCGTTCCTATAGCACATGTGCCCGCGTCGTGAAAAAAAAACTCATGATTTTATCGCGCTCCGAGTATTTAGTAATATTGACGCCGCATCGTTACCGCAGAACGTCTACTACCGT
>NW_025228087.1:34129-36973 GCF_018294505.1 Triticum aestivum
CTCTTCGGACATGCCACCACACCACCCCGCATGTATGAGGGCCCGATGCGATGCTCCGGTGGCATTGCTACCCCCAGTGCCCCCGTCCCGCCTAACCCTGTAGCGTTTGACCACGGGATCTAGCCCTTTGACTTTGCACGGACGGGCTTTGACAAGTGGACCTCCCCACCCGGTTGTGTTAGGTCAGCCCATAGGAACACTTTGGAGCAACATCCGGGCCAGACCCACAGCAAGATCCCCTCCGTGCAGACCCCACGCGTCTGTTTCCCCCCTCCAGGTGCCGGCGGCGGCGCCGTCCGTGAGGGGGGCACACCCCGGACACGCGTGCCGGGCGTTTGCAACCGCCACAACACTTCTAGACTTGTGAGAGGCCGCCTACGCAAGATTTGGCGGTAATGCTAGCCCCTGGAGGCCGCCGGCCACAGCCGTAGACGCGCGAAGGGCAATCCGCGTAGAGGGAATTTTTCGGATACTTCTCCATCACCAAAAATTATGAAAAAATACCATCGTTCCTATGGCACATGTGCCCGCGTCGTGCAAAAAAAACTCATGATTTTATCGTGCTCCGAGTATTTAGTAATATTGAGGCCGCATCGTTACCGCAGAACATCTACTACTGTGTCATCGCCGTCCGTGAGGGGGGGCACGCCCCGGAGACGCGTCCCGCCTCTTCGGACATGCCACCACACCACCCTGCATGTATGAGGGCCCGGTGCGATGCTCGGGTGGCATTGCTACCCCCCAGTGCCCCCGTCCCGCCTAACCCTGTAGCGTTTGACCACGGGATCTAGCCCTTTGACTTTGCACGGACGGGCTTTGACCAGTGGACCTCCCCACCCGGTTGTGTTAGTTCAGCCCATAGGAACACTTTGGAGCAACATCCGGGCCAGACCCACAGCAAGATCCCCTCCGTGTAGAACCCACGCGTCCGTTTCCCCCTCCAGGTGCCGGCGGCGGAGCCATCCGCGATGAGGGGCACACCCCGGACACGTGTGCCGGGCATTTGCAACCGCCACAACACTTCCAGACTTGTGAGAGGCCGTCTACGCAAGATTTGGCGGCATGCTAGCCCCCGGAGGCTGCCGGCCACAGCCGTAGACGCGTGAAGGGCAATCCGCGTAGAGGGAATTTTTCGGATACTTCTCCATCACCAAAAATTATGAAAAAATACCATCGTTCCTATAGCACATGTGCCCGCGTCGTGCAAAAAAACTCATGATTTTATCGCGCTCCGAGTATTTAGTAATATTGACACCGCATCGTTACCGCAGAACGTCTACTACCGTGTCATCGCCGTCCGTGAGGGGGGGCCATGCCCCGGAGACGCGTCTCGCCTCTTCGGACATGCCACCACACCACCCCGCATGTATGAGGGCCCGGTGTGACGCTCCGGTGGCATTGCTACCCCAGTGCCCCCGTCCCGCCTAACCCTGTAGCGTTTGACCACGGGATCTAGCCCTTTGACTTTGCACGGACGGGCTTTGACCAGTGGACCTCCCCACCCGGTTGTGTTAGGTCAGCCCATAGGAACACTTTGGAGCAACATCCGGGCCAGACCCACAGCAAGATCCCCTCAGTGTAGACCCCACGCGTCCGTTTCCCGACTCCAGGTGCCGGCAGCGGCGCCGTCCGTGAGGGGGGCACACCCCGAACACGCGTGCCGGGCGTTTGCAACCGCCACAACACTTCCAGACTTGTGAGAGGCCGCCTACACATGATTTGGCGGCATGCTAGCCCCCGGAGGCCGCCGGCCACAGCCGTAGACGCGCGAAGGGCAATCCGCGTAGAGGGAATTTTTCGGATACTTCTCCATCACCAAAAATTATGAAAAAATACCATCGTTCCTATAGCACATGTGCCCGCATCGTGAAGAAAAAACTCATGATTTTATCGCGCTCCGAGTATTTAGTAATATTGACGCCGCATCGTTACCGCAGAACGTCTACTACCGTGTCATCGCCGTCCGTGAGGGGGGGGGGCATGCCCCGGAGACGCGTCCCGCCTCTTCGGACATGCCACCACACCACCCCGCATGTATGAGGGCCCGGTGCGATGCTCCGGTGGCATTGCTACCCCCAGTGCCCCCGTCCCGCCTAACCCTCTAGCGTTTGACCATGGGATCTAGCCCTTTGACTTTGCACGGACGGGCTTTGACCAGTGGACCTCCCCACCCGGGTGTGTTAGGTCAGCCCATAGGAACACTTTGGAGCAACATCCGGGCCAGACCCATAGCAAGATCCCCTCCGTGCAGACCCCACGCGTCTGTTTCCCCCCTCCAGGTGCCGGCGGCGGCGCCGTCCGTCAGGGGGGCACACCCCGGACACGCGTGCCGGGCGTTTGCAACCGCCACAACACTTCTAGACTTGTGAGAGGCCGCCTACGCAAGATTTGGCGGTAATGCTAGCCCCCGGAGGCCGCCGGCCACAGCCGTAGACGCGCGAAGGGCAATCCGCGTAGAGGGAATTTTTCGGATACTTCTCCATCACCAAAAATTATGAAAAAATACCATCGTTCCTATAGCACATGTGCCCGCATCGTGCAAAAAAACTCATGATTTTATTGTGCTCCAAGTATTTAGTAATATTGATGCCGCATCGTTACCGCAGAACGTCTACTACCGTGTCATCGCTGTCCGTGAGGGGGGGGGGCATGCCCCGGAGACGCGTCCCGCCTCTTCGGACATGCCACCACACCACCCTGCATGTATGAGGGCCCGGTCGACGCTCGGGTGGCATTGCTACCCCCAGTGCCCCCGTCTCGCCTAACCCTGTAGCGTTTGACCACGGGATCTAGCCCTTTGACTTTGCACGGACGGGCTTTGACCAGTGGACCTCCCCGGCCGGT
>NW_025228087.1:36983-37900 GCF_018294505.1 Triticum aestivum
ATTGCTACCCCCAGTGCCCCCGTCCCGCCTAACCCTGTAGCGTTTGACCACGGGATCTAGCCCTTTGACTTTGCACGGACGGCCTTTGACCAGTGGACCTCCCCACCCGGTTGTGTTAGGTCAACCCATAGGAACACTTTGGAGCAACATCCGGGCTAGACCCACAGCAAGATCCCCTCAGTGTAGACCCCACGCGTCCGTTTCCTGACTCCAGGTGCCGGCGGCGGCGCCGTCCGTGAGGGGGGCACACCCCGAACACGCGTGCCGGGCGTTTGCAACCGCCACAACACTTTCAGACTTGTGAGAGGCTGCCTACGCAAGATTTGGCGGCATGCTAGCCCCCGGAGGCCGCCGGCCACAGCCGTAGACGCGCGAAGGGCAATCCGCGTAGAGGGAATTTTTCGGATACTTCTCCATCACCAAAAATTATGAAAAAATACCATTGTTCCTATAGCACATGTGCCCGCATCGTGAAAAAAACTCATGATTTTATCGCGCTCCGAGTATTTAGTAATATTGACGCCCCATCGTTAGCGCAGAACGTCTACTACCGTGTCATCGTCGTCCGTGAGGGGGGGGGGCACGCCCCGGAGACGCGTCCCGCCTGTTCGGACATGCCACCACACCATCCCGCATGTATGAGGGCCCGGTGCGATGCTCCGGTGGCATTGCTACCCCCAGTGCCCCCGTCCCGCCTAACCCTGTAGCGTTTGACCACGGGATCTAGCCCTTTGACTTTGCACGGACGGGATTTGACCAGTGGACCTCCCCACCCGGTTGTGTTAGGTCAGCCCATAGGAACACTCTGGAGCAACATCCGGGCCAGACCCACAGCAAGATCCCCTCCGTGCAGACCCCACGCGTCTGTTTCCCCCCTCCAGGTGTCGGCGGCGGCGCCGTCCGTGCGGGGGGGGGGG
>NW_025228087.1:38291-46871 GCF_018294505.1 Triticum aestivum
CCGGAGGCCGCCGGCCACAGCCGTAGACGCGCGAAGGGCAATCCGCGTAGAGGGAATTTTTCGGATACTTCTCCATCACCAAAAATTATGAAAAAATACCATCGTTCCTATAGCACATGTGCCCGCATCGTGCAAAAAAACTCATGATTTTATTGTGCTCCAAGTATTTAGTAATATTGATGCCGCATCGTTACCGCAGAACGTCTACTACCGTGTCATCGCTGTCCGTGAGGGGGGGGGGCATGCCCCGGAGACGCGTCCCGCCTCTTCGGACATGCCACCACACCACCCTGCATGTATGAGGGCCCGGTCGACGCTCGGGTGGCATTGCTACCCCCAGTGCCCCCGTCTCGCCTAACCCTGTAGCGTTTGACCACGGGATCTAGCCCTTTGACTTTGCACGGACGGGCTTTGACCAGTGGACCTCCCCGGCCGGTCGTGTTAGGTCAGCCCATAGGAACACTTTGGAGCAACATCCGGGCCAGACCCACAGCAAGATCCCCTCCGTGCAGACCCCATGCGTCCGTTTCCCCCCTCTAGGTGCCGGTGGCGGCGCCATCCGTGATGGGGGGCACACCCCGGACACGGGTGCCGGGCGTTTGCAACCGCCACAACACTTCCAGACTTGTGAGAGGCCGTGTATGCAAGATTTGGCGGCATGCTAGCCCCCGGAGGCCGCCGGCCACAGCCGTAGACGTGTGAAGGGCAATCCGCGTAGAGGGAATTTTTCGGATACTTCTCCATCACCAAAAATTATGAAAAAATACCATCGTTCCTATAGCACATGTGCCCGCGTCGTGCAAAAAAACTCATGATTTTATCGCGCTCCCAGTATTTAGTAATATTGACGCCGCATCATTACCGCAGAACGTCTACTACCGTGTCATCGCCGTCCGTGAGGGGGGGCCAAGCCCCGGAGACGCGTCCCGCCTCTTCGGACATGCCACCACACCACCCCGCATGTATGAGGGCCCGGTGCGACGCTCCGGTGGCATTGCTACCCCCAGTGCCCCCGTCCCGCCTAACCCTGTAGCGTTTGACCACGGGATCTAGCCCTTTGACTTTGCACGGACGGCCTTTGACCAGTGGACCTCCCCACCCGGTTGTGTTAGGTCAACCCATAGGAACACTTTGGAGCAACATCCGGGCTAGACCCACAGCAAGATCCCCTCAGTGTAGACCCCACGCGTCCGTTTCCTGACTCCAGGTGCCGGCGGCGGCGCCGTCCGTGAGGGGGGCACACCCCGAACACGCGTGCCGGGCGTTTGCAACCGCCACAACACTTTCAGACTTGTGAGAGGCTGCCTACGCAAGATTTGGCGGCATGCTAGCCCCCGGAGGCCGCCGGCCACAGCCGTAGACGCGCGAAGGGCAATCCGCGTAGAGGGAATTTTTCGGATACTTCTCCATCACCAAAAATTATGAAAAAATACCATTGTTCCTATAGCACATGTGCCCGCATCGTGAAAAAAACTCATGATTTTATCGCGCTCCGAGTATTTAGTAATATTGACGCCGCATCGTTAGCGCAGAACGTCTACTACCGTGTCATCGTCGTCCGTGAGGGGGGGGGGCACGCCCCGGAGACGCGTCCCGCCTGTTCGGACATGCCACCACACCATCCCGCATGTATGAGGGCCCGGTGCGATGCTCCGGTGGCATTGCTACCCCCAGTGCCCCCGTCCCGCCTAACCCTGTAGCGTTTGACCACAGGATCTAGCCCTTTGACTTTGCACGGACGGGATTTGACCAGTGGACCTCCCCACCCGGTTGTGTTAGGTCAGCCCATAGGAACACTCTGGAGCAACATCCGGGCCAGACCCACAGCAAGATCCCCTCCGTGCAGACCCCACGCGTCTGTTTCCCCCCTCCAGGTGTCGGCGGCGGCGCCGTCCGTGCGGGGGGGGGGGCACACCCCGGACACGCGTGCCGGGTGTTTGCAACCGCCACAACACTTCTAGACTTGTGAGAGGCCGCCTACGCAAGATTTGGCGGTAATGCTAGCCCCCGGAGCCGCCGGCCACAGCCGTAGACGCGCGAAGGGCAATCCGCGTAGAGGGAACTTTTCGGATACTTCTCCATCACCAAAAATTATGAAAAAATACCATCGTTCCTATAGCACATGTGCCCGCGTCGTGCAAAAAAACTCATGATTTTATCGCGCTCCGAGTATTTAGTAATATTGACGCCGCATCGTTACCGCAGAACGTCTACTACCGTGTCATCGCCGTCCGTGAGGGGGGGGCCACGCCCCGGAGACGCGTCCCGCCTCTTCGGACATGCCACCACACCACCCCGCATGTATGAGGGCCCGGTGCGACGCTCCGGTGGCATTGCTACCCCCAGTGCCCCCGTCCCGCCTAACCCTGTAGCGTTTGACCACGGGATCTAGCTCTTTGACTTTGCACGGACGGGCTTTGACCAGTGGACCTCCCCACCCGGTTGTGTTAGGTCAGCCCATAGGAACACTTTGGAGCAACATCCGGGCCAGACCCACAGCAAGATCCCCACAGTTTAGACCCCACACGTCCGTTTCCCCACTCCAGGAGCCGGCGGCGGCGCCGTCCGTGAGGGGGGCACACCCCGGACACGCGTGTCGGGCGTTTGCAACCGCCACAACACTTCCAGACTTGTGAGAGGCCGCCTACGCAAGATTTGACGGCATGCTAGCCCCCGGAGGCCGCCGGCCACAGCCGTAGACGCGCGAAGGGCAATCCGCGTAGAGGGAATTTTTCGGATACTTCTCCATCACCAAAAATTATGAAAAAATACCATCGTTCCTATAGCACATGTGCCCGCATCGTGCAAAAAAACTCATGATTTTATTGTGCTCCAAGTATTTAGTAATATTGATGCCGCATCGTTACCGCAGAACGTCTACTACCGTGTCATCGCTGTCCGTGAGGGGGGGGGCATGCCCCGGAGACGCGTCCCGCCTCTTCGGACATGCCACCACACCACCCCGCATGTATGAGGGCCCGGTGCGATGCTCCGGTGGCATTGCTACCCCCAGTGCCCCCGTCCCGCCTAACACTATAGCGTTTGACCATGGGATCTAGCCCTTTGACTTTGCACGGACGGGCTTTGACCAGTGGACCTCCCCACCCGGTTGTGTTAGGTCAGCCCATCGGAACACTTTGGAGCAACATCCGGGCCAGACCCATAGTAAGATCCCCTCCGTGCAGACCCCACGCGTCTGTTTCCCCCCTCCAGGTGCCGGCGGCGGCGCCGTCCGTGAGAGGGGGCACACCCCGGACACGCGTGCCGGGCGTTTGCAACCGCCACAACACTTCTAGACTTGTGAGAGGCCGCCTACGCAAGATTTGGCGGTAATGCTAGCCCCCGGAGGCCGCCGGCCACAGCCGTAGATGCGCGAAGGGCAATCCGCGTAGAGGGAATTTTTCGGATACTTCTCCATCACCAAAAATTATGAAAAAATACCATCGTTCCTATAGCACATGTGCCCGCGTCGTGCAAAAAAAAACTCATGATTTTATCATGCTCCGAGTATTTAGTAATATTGACGCCGCATCGTTACCGCAGAACGTCTAATACCGTGTCATCGCCGTCCGTGAGGGGGGGCCACGCCCCGGAGACGCGTCCCGCCTCTTCGGACATGCCACAACACCACCCCGCATGTATGAGGGCCCGGTGCGACGCTCCGGTGGCATTGCTACCCCCAGTGCCCCCGTCCCGCCTAACCCTGTAGCGTTTGACCACGGGATCTAGCTCTTTGACTTTGCACGGACGGGCTTTGACCAGTGGACCTCCCCACCCGGTTGTGTTAGGTCAGCCCATAGGAACACTTTGGAGCAACATCCGGGCCAGACCCACAGCAAGATCCCCATAGTGTAGACCCCACACGTCCGTTTCCCCACTCCAGGAGCCGGCGGCGGCGCCGTCCGTGAGGGGGGCACACCCCGGACACGCGTGTCGGGCGTTTGCAACCGCCACAACACTTCCAGACTTGTGAGAGGCCGCCTACGCAAGATTTGGCGGCATGCTAGCCCCCGGAGGCCGCCGGCCACAGCCGTAGACGCGCGAAGGGCAATCCGCGTAGAGGGAATTTTTCGGATACTTCTCCATCACCAAAAATTATGAAAAAATACCATCGTTCCTATAGCACATGTGCCCGCATCGTGCAAAAAAACTCATGATTTTATTGTGCTCCAAGTATTTAGTAATATTGATGCCGCATCGTTACCGCAGAACGTCTACTACCGTGTCATCGCTGTCCGTGAGGGGGGGGCATGCCCCGGAGACGCGTCCCGCCTCTTCGGACATGCCACCACACCACCCCGCATGTATGAGGGCCCGGTGCGATGCTCCGGTGGCATTGCTACCCCCAGTGCCCCCGTCCCGCCTAACACTATAGCGTTTGACCATGGGATCTAGCCCTTTGACTTTGCACGGACGGGCTTTGACCAGTGGACCTCCCCACCCGGTTGTGTTAGGTCAGCCCATCGGAACACTTTGGAGCAACATCCGGGCCAGACCCATAGTAAGATCCCCTCCGTGCAGACCCCACGCGTCTGTTTCCCCCCTCCAGGTGCCGGCGGCGGCGCCGTCCGTGAGGGGGGGCACACCCCGGACACGCGTGCCGGGCGTTTGCAACCGCCACAACACTTCTAGACTTGTGAGAGGCCGCCTACGCAAGATTTGGCGGTAATGCTAGCCCCCGGAGGCCGCCGGCCACAGCCGTAGATGCGCGAAGGGCAATCCGCGTAGAGGGAATTTTTCGGATACTTCTCCATCACCAAAAATTATGAAAAAATACCATCGTTCCTATAGCACATGTGCCCGCGTCGTGCAAAAAAAAAACTCATGATTTTATCATGCTCCGAGTATTTAGTAATATTGACGCCGCATCGTTACCGCAGAACGTCTACTACCGTGTCATCGCCGTCCTTGAGGGGGGGGGGCACGCCCCGGAGACGCGTCCCGCCTCTTCAGACATGCCACCACACCACCCTGCATGTATGAGGGCCCGGTGCGACGCTCGGGTGGCATTGCTCCCCCCAGTGCCCCCGCCTCGCCTAACCCTGTAGCGTTTGACCACGGGATCTAGCCCTTTGACTTTGCACGGACGGGCTTTGACCAGTGGACCTCCCCACCCGGTTGTGTTAGGTCAGTCCATAGGAACACTTTGGAGCAACATCCGGGCCAGACCCACAGCAAGATCCCCTCCGTGTAGACCCCACGCGTCCGTTTCCCCCCTCCAGGTGCCGGCGGCGGCGCCATCCGTGATGGGGGGCACACCCCGGACACGCGTGCCGGGCTTTTGCAACCGCCACAACACTTCCAGACTTGTGAGAGGCCGTCTACGCAAGATTTGGCGGCATGCTAGCCCCCGGAGGCCGCCGGCCACAGCCGTAGACGCGTGAAGGGCAATCCGCGTAGAGGGAATTTTTTGGATACTTCTCCATCACCAAAAATTATGAAAAAATAACATCGTTCCTATAGCACATGTGCCCGCGTCGTGCAAAAAAACTCATGATTTTATCGCGCTCCGAGTATTTAGTAATATTGACGCCGCATCGTTACCACAGAACGTCTACTACCGTGTCATCGCCGTCCGTGAGGGGGGGCCACGCCCCGGAGACGCGTCCCGCCTCTTCGGACATGCCACCACACCACCCCGCATGTATGAGGGCCCGGTGCGACGCTCCGGTGGCATTGCTACCCCCAGTGCCCCCGTCCCGCCTAACCCTGTAGCGTTTGACCACGGGATCTAGCTCTTTGACTTTGCACGGACGGGCTTTGACCAGTGGACCTCCCCACCCGGTTGTGTTAGGTCAGCCCATAGGAACACTTTGGAGCAACATCCGGGCCAGACCCACAGCAAGATCCCCACAGTGTAGACCCCACACGTCCGTTTCCCCACTCCAGGAGCCGGCGGCGGCGCCGTCTGTGAGGGGGGCACACCCCGGACACGCGTGCCGGGCGTTTGCAACCGCCACAACACTTCCAGACTTGTGAGAGGCCGCCTACGCAAGATTTGGCGGTATGCTAGCCCCCGGAGGCCGCCGGCCACAGCCGTAGACGCGCGAAGGGCAATCCGCGTAGAGGGAATTTTTCGGATACTTCTCCATCACCAAAAATTATGAAAAAATACCATCGTTCCTATAGCACATGTGCCTGCATCGTGCAAAAAAACTCATGATTTTATCGTGCTCCAAGTATTTAGTAATATTGATGCCGCATCGTTACCGCAGAACGTCTACTATCGTGTCATCGCTGTCCGTGAGGGGGGGGGGGCATGCCCCGGAGACGCGTCCCGCCTCTTCGGACATGCCACCACACCACCCCGCATGTATGAGGGCCCGGTGCGATGCTCCGGTGGCATTGCTACCCCCAGTGCCCCCGTCCCGCCTAACACTATAGCGTTTGACCATGGGATCTAGCCCTTTGACTTTCCACGGACGGGCTTTGACCAGTGGACCTCCCCACCCGGTTGTGTTAGGTCAGCCCATAGGAACACTTTGGAGCAACATCCGGGCCAGACCCACAGCAAGATCCCCTCCGTGCAGACCCCACGCGTCTGTTTCCCCCCTCCAGGTGCCGGCGGCGGCGCCGTCCGTGAGGGGGGGCACACCCCGGACACGCGTGCCGGGCGTTTGCAACCGCCACAACAGTTCTAGACTTGTGAGAGGCCGCCTACGCAAGATTTGGCGGTAATGCTAGCCCCCGGAGGCCGCCGGCCACAGCCGTAGATGCGCGAAGGGCAATCCGCGTAGAGGGAATTTTTCGGATACTTCTCCATCACCAAAAATTATGAAAAAATACCGTCGTTCCTATAGCACATGTGCCCGCGTCGTGCAAAAAAAACTCATGATTTTATCATGCTCCGAGTATTCAGTAATATTGACGCCGCATCGTTACCGCAGAACGTCTACTACCGTGTCATCGCCGTCCGTGAGGGGGGGGGGCACGCCCCGGAGACGCGTCCCGCCTCTTTGGACATGCCACCACACCACCCTGCATGTATGAGGGCCCGGTGCGACGCTCGGGTGGCATTGCTACCCCCAGTGCCCCCGCCTCGCCTAACCCTGTAGCGTTTGACCACGGGATCTAGCCCTTTGACTTTGCACGGACGGGCTTTGACCAGTGGACCTCCCCACCCGGTTGTGTTAGGTCAGTCCATAGGAACACTTTGGAGCAACATCCGGGCCAGACCCACAGCAAGATCCCCTCCGTGTAGACCCCACGCGTCCGTTTCCCCCCTCCAGGTGCCGGCGGCGGCGCCATCCGTGATGGGGGGCACACCCCGGACACGCGTGCCGGGCGTTTGCAACCGCCACAACACTTCCAGACTTGTGAGAGGCCGTCTACGCAAGATTTGGCGGCATGCTAGCCCCCGGAGGCCGCCGGCCACAGCCGTAGACGCGTGAAGGGCAATCCACGTAGAGGGAATTTTTCGGATACTTCTCCATCACCAAAAATTATGAAAAAATAACATCGTTCCTATAGCACATGTGCCCGCGTCGTGCAAAAAAACTCATGATTTTATTGCGCTCCGAGTATTTAGTAATATTGACGCCGCATCGTTACCGCAGAACGTCTACTACCGTGTCATCGCCGTCCGTGAGGGGGGGCCACG
Source organism: Triticum aestivum (assembly GCF_018294505.1). NCBI lineage: Eukaryota > Viridiplantae > Streptophyta > Magnoliopsida > Poales > Poaceae > Triticum > Triticum aestivum. The sequence goes on from NW_025228087.1 coordinate 45,892, forward strand.
CCCCGGAGACGCGTCCCGCCTCTTCGGACATGCCACCACACCACCCCGCATGTATGAGGGCCCGGTGCGACGCTCCGGTGGCATTGCTACCCCCAGTGCCCCCGTCCCGCCTAACCCTGTAGCGTTTGACCACGGGATCTAGCTCTTTGACTTTGCACGGACGGGCTTTGACCAGTGGACCTCCCCACCCGGTTGTGTTAGGTCAGCCCATAGGAACACTTTGGAGCAACATCCGGGCCAGACCCACAGCAAGATCCCCTCAGTATAGACCCCACGCTTCCGTTTCCCCACTCCAGGAGCCGGCGGCGGCGCCGTCTGTGAGGGGGGCACACCCCGGACACGCGTGCCGGGCGTTTGCAACCGCCACAACACTTCCAGACTTGTGAGAGGCCGCCTACGCAAGATTTGGCGGCATGCTAGCCCCCGGAGGCCGCCGGCCACAGGCGTAGACGCGCGAAGGGCAATCCGCGTAGAGGGAATTTTTCGGATACTTCTCCATCACCAAAAATTATGAAAAAATACCATCGTTCCTGTAGCACATGTGCCCGCATCGTGCAAAAAAACTCATGATTTTATCGTGCTCCGAGTATTTAGTAATATTGACGCCGCATCGTTACCGCAGAACGTCTACTACCGTGTCATCGCCGTCCGTGAGGGGCGGGCATGCCCCGGAGACGAGTCCCGCCTCTTCGGACATGCCACCACACCACCCCGCATGTATCAGGGCCCGGTGCGATGCTCCGGTGGCATTGCTACCCCGAGTGCCCCCGTCCCGCCTAACCCTGTAGCGTTTGACCATGGGATCTAGCCCTATGCCTTTGCACGGACGGGCTTTGACCAGTGGACCTCCCCACCCGGTTGTGTTTGGTCAGCATATAGGAACACTTTGGAGCAACATTCGGGCCAGACCCACAGCAAGATCCCCTCCGTGCAGACCCCACGCGTCTGTTTCCCCCCTCCAGGTGCCGGCGGCGGCGCCG
>NW_025228087.1:46881-51347 GCF_018294505.1 Triticum aestivum
TAGGTCAGCCCATAGGAACACTTTGGAGCAACATCCGGGCCAGGCCCACAGCAAGATCCCCTCAGTGTAGACCCCACGCGTCCGTTTCCCCACTCCAGGTGCCGGCGGCGGCGCCATCCGTGAGGGGGGCACACCCCGGACACGCATGCCGGGCGTTTGCAACCGCCACAACACTTCCAGACTTGTGAGAGGCCGCCTACGCAAGATTTGGCGGCATGCTAGCCCCCAGAGGCCGCCGGCCACAGCCGTAGACGCGCGAAGGGCAATCCGCGTAGAGGGAATTTTTCGGATACTTCTCCATCACCAAAAATTATGAAAAAATACCATCGCTCCTATAGCACATGTGCCCACATCGTGCAAAAAAACTCATGATTTTATCGCGCTCCGAGTATTTAGTAATATTGACGTCGCATCGTTACCGCAGAACGTCTACTACCGTGTCATCGCCGTCCGTGAGGGGCGGGCATGCCCCGGAGACGAGTCCCGCCTCTTCGGACATGCCACCACACCACCCCGCATGTATCAGGGCCCGGTGCGATGCTCCGGTGGCATTGCTACCCCGAGTGCCCCCGTCCCGCCTAACCCTGTAGCGTTTGACCATGGGATCTAGCCCTATGCCTTTGCACGGACGGGCTTTGACCAGTGGACCTCCCCACCCGGTTGTGTTTGGTCAGCATATAGGAACACTTTGGAGCAACATTCGGGCCAGACCCACAGCAAGATCCCCTCCGTGCAGACCCCACGCGTCTGTTTCCCCCCTCCAGGTGCCGGCGGCGGCGCCGTCCGTGAGGGGGGGGCACACCCCGGACACGCGTGCCGGGCGTTTGCAACCGCCACAACACTTCTAGACTTGTGAGAGGCCGCCTACGCGGGCGGTAATGCTAGCCCCGGAGGCCGCCGGCCACAGCCGTAGATGCGCGAAGGGCAATCCGCGTAGAGGGAATTTTTCGGATACTTCTCCATCACCAAAAATTATGAAAAAAACACCATCGTTCCTATAGCACATGTGCCCGCGTCGTGCAAAAAAAACTCATGATTTTATCGCGCTCCGAGTATTTAGTAATATTGACGCTGCATCGTTACCGCAGAACGTCTACTACCGTGTCATCGCCGTCCGTGAGGGGGGGGGCACGCCCCGGAGACGCGTCCCGCCTCTTCGGACATGCCACCACACCACCCTGCATGTATGAGGGCCCGGTGCGACGCTCGGGTGGCATTGCTACCCCCAGTGCCCCCGTCTCGCCTAACCCTGTAGCGTTTGACCACGGATCTAGCCCTTTGACTTTGCACGGACGGGCTTTGACCAGTGGACCTCCCCACCCGGTTGTGTTAGGTCAGCCCATAGGAACACTTTGGAGCAACATCCGGGCCAGACCCACAGTAAGATCCCCTCCGTGTAGACCCCACGCGTCCGTTTCCCCCCTCCAGGTGCCGGCAGCAGCGCCATCCGTGATGGGGGGCACACCCCGGACATGCGTGCCGGGCATTTGCAACCGCCACAACACTTCCAGACTTGTGAGAGGCCGTCTACGCAAGATTTGGCGGTAATGCTAGCCCCGGGAGGCCGCCGGCCACAGCCGTAGATGCGCGAAGGGCAATCCGCGTAGAGGGAATTTTTCGGATACTTCTCCATCGCCAAAAATTATGAAAAAATACCATCGTTCCTATAGCACATGTGCCCGCGTCGTGCAAAAAAACTCATGATTTTATCGCGCTCCGAGTATTTAGTAATATTGACGCCGCATTGTTACCGCAGAACGTCTACTACCGTGTCATCGCCGTCCGTGAGGGGGGCCATGCCCCGGAGACGCGTCCCGCCTCTTCGGACATGCCACCACACCACCCCGCATGTATGAGGGCCCGGTGCGACGCTCCGGCGGCATTGCTACCCCAGTGCCCCCGTCCCGCCTAACCCTGTAGCGTTTGACCACGGGATCTAGCCCTTTGACTTTGCACGGACGGGCTTTGACCAGTGGACCTCCCCACCCGGTTGTGTTAGGTCAGCCCATAGGAACACTTTGGAGCAACATCCGGGCCAGGCCCACAGCAAGATCCCCTCAGTGTAGACCCCACGCGTCCGTTTCCCCACTCCAGGTGCCGGCGGCGGCGCCATCCGTGAGGGGGGCACACCCCGGACACGCATGCCGGGCGTTTGCAACCGCCACAACACTTCCAGACTTGTGAGAGGCCGCCTACGCAAGATTTGGCGGCATGCTAGCCCCCAGAGGCCGCCGGCCACAGCCGTAGACGCGCGAAGGGCAATCCGCGTAGAGGGAATTTTTCGGATACTTCTCCATCACCAAAAATTATGAAAAAATACCATCGCTCCTATAGCACATGTGCCCACATCGTGCAAAAAAACTCATGATTTTATCGCGCTCCGAGTATTTAGTAATATTGACGTCGCATCGTTACCGCAGAACGTCTACTACCGTGTCATCGCCGTCCGTGAGGGGGGGCCATGCCCCGGAGACGCGTCCCGCCTCTTCGGACATGCCACCACACCACCCCGCATGTATGAGGGCCCGGTGCGACGCTCCGGTGGCATTGCTACCCCCAGTGCCCCCGTCCCGCCTAACCCAATAGCGTTTGACCACGGGATCTAGCCCTTTGACTTTGCACGGACGGGATTTGAACAGTGGACCTCCCCACCCGGTTGTGTTAGGTCAGCCCATAGGAACACTTTGGAGCAACATCCGGGCCAGACCCACAGCAAGATCCCCTCCGTGTAGACCCCATGCGTCTGTTTCCCCCCTCCAGGTGCCGGCGGCGGCGCCGTCCGTGAGGGGGGGCACACCCCGGACACGCGTGCCGGGCGTTTGCAACCGCCACAACACTTCCAGACTTGTGAGAGGCTGCCTACACAAGATTTGGCGGCATGCTAGCCCCCGGAGGCCGCCGGCCACAGCCGTAGACGCGCGAAGGGCAATCCGCGTAGAGGGAATTTTTCGGATACTTCTCCATCACCAAAAATTATGAAAAAATACCATCGTTCCTATAGCACATGTGCCCGCGTCGTGCAAAAAAACTCATGATTTTATCGCGCTCCGAGTATTTAGTAATATTGACGCCGCATCGTTACCGCAGAACGTCTACTACCGTGTCATCACCGTCCGTGAGGGGGGGGGCACTCCCCGGAGACCTGTCCCGCCTCTTCGGACATGCCACCACACCACCCCGCATGTATGAGGGCCCGGTGCGATGCTCCGGTGGCATTGCTACCCCAGTGCCCCCGTCCCGCCTAACCCTGTAGCGTTTGACCATGGGATCTAGCCTTTTGACTTTGCACGGACGGGCTTTGACCAGGGGACCTCCCCACCCGGTTGTGTTAGGTCAGCCTATAGGAACACTTTGGAGCAACATCCGGGCCAGACCCACAGCAAGATCCCCTCCGTGTAGACCCCACGCGTTCGTTTCCCCCCTCCAGGTGCCGGCGGCGGCGCCGTCCGTGAGGGGGGGCACACCCCGGACACGCGTGCCGGGCGTTTGCAACCGCCACAACACTTCCAGACTTGTGAGAGGCCATCTACGTAAGATTTCGCAGCATGCTAGCCCCCGGAGGCCGCCGGCCACAGCCGTAGACGCGTGAAGGGCAATCCGCGTAGAGGAAATTTTTCGGATACTTCTCCATCACCAAAAATTATGAAAAAGTACCATCGTTCCTATAGCACATGTGCCCGCGTCGTGCAAAAAAACTCATGATTTTATCGCGCTCCGAGTATTTAGTAATATTGACGCCGCATCGTTACCGCAGAACGTCTACTACCGTGTCATCGCCATCCGTGAGGGAGGGGGCACGCCCCGGAGACGCGTCCCGCTTCTTTGGACATGCCACCACACCACCCTGCATGTATGAGGGCCCGGTGCGACGCTCCGGTGGCATTGCTACCCCCCAGTGCCCCCGTCCCGCCTAACCCTGTAGCGTTTGAGCACGGGATCTAGCCCTTTGACTTTGCACGGACGGGCTTTGACCAGTGGACCTCCCCACCCGGTTGTGTTAGGTCAGCCCATAGGAACACTTTGGAGCAACATCCGGGCCAGACCCACAGCAAGATCCCCTCCGTGTAGACCCCACGCGTCCGTTTCCCCCCTCCAGGTGCCGGCGGCGGCGCCATCCGTGACGGGGGGCACACCCCGGACACGCGTGCCGGGCGTTTGCAACCGCCACAACACTTCCAGACTTGTGAGAGGACGCCTACGCAAGATTTGGCGGCATGCTAGCCCCCGGAGGCCGTCGGCCACAGCCGTAGACGCGCGAAGGGCAATCCGCGTAGAGGGAATTTTTCGGATACTTCTCCATCACCAAAAATTATGAAAAAATACCATCGTTCCTATAGCACATGTGCCCGCGTCGTGCAAAAAAACTCATGATTTTATCGCGCTCCGAGTACTTTGTAATATTGACGCCGCATCGTTACCACAGAACGTCTACTACTGTGTCATCGCCGTCCGTGAGGGGGGGGGCA
>NW_025228087.1:52271-55932 GCF_018294505.1 Triticum aestivum
AGGTGCCGGCGGCGGCGCCATCCGTGACGGGGGGCACACCCCGGACACGCGTGCCAGGCGTTTGCAACCGCCACAACACTTCCAGACTTGTGAGAGGACGCCTACGCAAGATTTGGCGGCATGCTCGCCCCCGGAGGCCGTCGGCCACAGCCGTAGACGCGCGAAGGGCAATCCGCGTAGAGGGAATTTTTCGGATACTTCTCCATCACCAAAAATTATGAAAAAATACCATCGTTCCTATAGCACATGTGCCCGCGTCGTGCAAAAAAACTCATGATTTTATCGCGCTCCGAGTACTTAGTAATATTGACGCCGCATCGTTACCACAGAACGTCTACTACTGTGTCATCGCCGTCCGTGAGGGGGGGGGGGCACGCCCCGGAGATGTGTCCCGCCTCTTTGGACATGCCACCACGCGACCCTGCATGTATGAGGGCCCGGTGCGATGCTCCGGTGGCATTGCTACCCCCACTGCCCCCGTCCCGCCTAACCCTGTAGCGTTTGACCACGGGATCTAGCCCTTTGACTTTGCACGGACGGGCTTTGACCAGTGGACCTCCCCATCCGGTTGTGTTAGGTCAGCCCATAGGAACACTTTGGAGCAACATCCGGGCCAGACCCACAGCAAGATCCCCTCCGTGTAGACCCCACGCGTCCGTTTCCCCCCTCCAGGTGCCGGCGGCGGCGCCGTCCGTGAGGGAGGGCACACCCAGGACACGCGTGCCAGGCGTTTGCAACCGCCACAACACTTCCAGACTTGTGAGAGGCCGTCTACGCAAGATTTGCCGGCATGCTAGCCCCCGGAGGCCGCCGGCCACAGCCGTAGACGCGTGAAGGGCAATCCGCGTAGAGGAAATTTTTCGGATACTTCTCCATCACCAAAAATTATGAAAAAATACCATCGTTCCTATAGCATATGTGCTCGCGTCGTGCAAAAAAAACTCATGATTTTATCGCGCTCCGAGTATTTAGTAATATTGACGCCGCATCGTTGCCGCAGAACGTCTACTACCGTGTCATCGCCGTCGGTGAGGGGGGGGGCACGCCCCGGAGACGCGTCCCGCCTCTTCGGACATGCCACCACACCACCCTGCATGTATGAGGGCCCGGTGCGACGCTCCGGTGGCATTGCTACCCACAGTGCCCCCGTCCCGCCTAACCCTGTAGCGTTTGACCACGGGATCTAGCCTTTTGACTTTGCACGGACGGGCTTTGACCAGTGGACCTCCCAACCCGGTTGTGTTAGGTCAACCCATAGGAACACTTTGGAGCAACATCCGGGCCAAACCCACAGCAAGATCCCCTCCGTGTAGACCCCACGCGTCCGTTTCCCCCCTCCAGGTGCCGGCGGCGGCGCCATCCGTGACGGGGGGCACACCCCGGACTCGCGTGCCGGGCGTTTGCAACCGCCACAACACTTCCAGACTTGTGAGAGGCCATCTACGCAAGATTTGGCGGCATGCTAGCCCCCGGAGGCCGCCGGCCACAGCCATAGACGCGTGAAGGGCAATCCGCGTAGAGGGAATTTTTCGGATACTTCTCCATCACCAAAAATTATGAAAAAATACCATTGTTTCTATAGCACATGTGCCCGCGTCGTGCAAAAAAACTCATGATTTTATCGCGCTCCGAGTATTTAGTAATATTGACGCCGCATCGTTACCGCAGAACGTCTACTACCGTGTCATCGCCGTCCGTGAGGGGGGGCCATGCCCCGGAGACGCGTCCCGCCTCTTCGGACATGCCACCACACCACCCCGCATGTATGAGGGCCCGGTGCGACGCTCCGGTGGCATTGCTACCCCCTAGTGCCCCCGTCCCGCCTAACCCTGTAGCGTTTGACCACGGGATCTAGCCCTTTGACTTTGCACGGACGGGCTTTGACCAGTGGACCTCCCCACCCGGTTGTGTTAGGTCAGCCCATAGGAACACTTTGGAGCAACATCCGGGCCAGACCCACAGCAAGATCCCCTCCGTGTAGACCCCATGCGTCTGTTTCCCCCCTCCAGGTGCCGGCGGCGGCGCCGTCCGTGAGGGGGGGCACACCCCGGACACGCGTGCCGGGCGTTTGCAACCGCCACAACACTAACAGACTTGTGAGAGGCCGCCTACGCAAGATTTGGCGGCATGCTAGCCCCCGGAGGCCGACGGCCACAGGCGTAGACGCGCGAAGGGCAATCCGCGTAGAGGGAATTTTTCGGATACTTCTCCATCACCAAAAACTATGAAAAAAATACCATCGTTCCTGTAGCACATATGCCCGCATCGTGCAAAAAAACTCATGATTTTATCGTGCTCCGAGTATTTAGTAATATTGACGCCGCATCGTTACCGCAGAACGTCTACTACCGTGTCATCGCCGTCCGTGAGGGGGGGGCATGCCCCGGAGACGAGTCCCGCCTCTTCGGACATGCCACCACACCACCCCGCATGTATGAGGGCCCGGTGCGATGCTCCGGTGGCATTGCTACCCCGAGTGCCCCCGTCCCACCTAACCCTGTAGCGTTTGACCATGGGATCTAGCCCTATGCCTTTGCACGGACGGGCTTTGACCAGTGGACCTCCCCACCCGGTTGTGTTTGGTCAGCCCATAGGAACACTTTGGAGCAACATTCGGGCCAGACCCACAGCAAGATCCCCTCCGTGCAGACCCCACGCGTCTGTTTCCAACCTCCAGGTGCCGGCGGCGGTGCCGTCCGTGAGGGGGGGCACACCCCGGACACGCGTGCCGGGCGTTTGCAACCGCCACAACACTTCTAGACTTGTGAGAGGCCGCCTACGCAAGATTTGGCGGTAATGCTAGCCCCGGAGGCCGCCGACCACAGCCGTAGATGTGCGAAGGGCAATCCGCGTAGAGGGAATTTTTCGGATACTTCTCCATCACCAAAAATTATGAAAAAATACCATCGTTCCTATAGCACATGTGCCCGCGTCGTGCAAAAAAAACTCATGATTTTATCGCGCTCCGAGTATTTAGTAATATGGACGCTGCATCGTTACCGCAGAACGTCTACTACCGTGTCATCGCCGTCCGTGAGGGGGGGGCACGCCCCGGAGACGCGTCCCGCCTCTTCGGACATGCCACCACACCAACCTGCATGTATGAGGGCCCGGTGCGACGCTCGGGTGGCATTGCTACCCCCAGTGCCCCCGTCTCGCCTAACCCTGTAGCGTTTGACCACGGATCTAGCCCTTTGACTTTGCATGGACGGGCTTTGACCAATGGACCTCCCCACCCGGTTGTGTTAGGTCAGCCCATAGGAACACTTTGGAGCAACATCCGGGCCAGACCCACAGTAAGATCCCCTCCGTGTAGACCCCACGCGTCCGTTTCCCCCCTCCAGGTGCCGGCAGCGGCGCCATCCGTGATGGGGGGCACACCCCGGACATGCGTGCCGGGCATTTGCAACCGCCACAACACTTCCAGACTTGTGAGAGGCCGTCTACGCAAGATTTGGCGGTAATGCTAGCCCCGGGAGGCCGCCGGCCACAGCCGTAGATGCGCGAAGGGCAATCCGCGTAGAGGGAATTTTTCGGATACTTCTCCATCGCCAAAAATTATGAAAAAATACCATCGTTCCTATAGCACATGTGCCCGCGTCGTGCAAAAAAACTCATGATTTTATCGCGCTCCGAGTATTTAGTAATATTGACGCCGCAT
>NW_025228087.1:57204-57707 GCF_018294505.1 Triticum aestivum
GGGCTTTGACCAGTGGACCTCCCCATCCGGTTGTGTTAGGTCAGCCCATAGGAACACTTTGGAGCAACATCCGGGCCAGACCCACAGCAAGATCCCCTCCGTGTAGACCCCACGCGTCCGTTTCCCCCCTCCAGGTGCCGGCGGCGGCGCCGTCCGTGAGGGAGGGCACACCCGGGACACGCGTGCCAGGCGTTTGCAACCGCCACAACACTTCCAGACTTGTGAGAGGCCGTCTACGCAAGATTTGCCGGCATGCTAGCCCCCGGAGGCCGCCGGCCACAGCCGTAGACACGTGAAGGGCAATCCGCGTAGAGGAAATTTTTCGGATACTTCTCCATCACCAAAAATTATGAAAAAACACCATCGTTCCTGTAGCATATGTGCCCGCGTCGTGCAAAAAAAACTCATGATTTTATCGCGCTCCGAGTATTTAGTAATATTGACGCTGCATCGTTACCGCAGAACGTCTACTACCGTGTCATCGCCGTTCGTGAGGGGGGGGG
>NW_025228087.1:59051-72706 GCF_018294505.1 Triticum aestivum
TTGCAACCGCCACAACACTTCCAGACTTGTGAGAGGCCGCCTACGCAAGATTTGGCGGCATGCTAGCCCCCGGAGGCCGTCGGCCACAGCCGTAGACGCGCGAAGGGCAATCCGCGTAGAGGGAATTTTTCGGATACTTCTCCATCACCAAAAATTATGAAAAAATACCATCGTTCCTATAGCACATGTGCCCGCGTCGTGCAAAAAAACTCATGATTTTATCGCGCTCCGAGTATTTAGTAATATTGACGCCGCATCGTTACCGCAGAACGTCTACTACCGTGTCATCGCCGTCCGTGAGGGGGGGGGCACTCCCCGGAGACCTGTCCCGCCTCTTCGGACATGCCACCACACCACCCCGCATGTATGAGGGCCCGGTGCGATGCTCCGGTGGCATTGCTACCCCAGTGCCCCCGTCCCGCCTAACCCTGTAGCGTTTGACCATGGGATCTAGCCCTTTGACTTTGCACGGACGGGCTTTGACCAGGGGACCTCCCCACCCGGTTGTGTTAGGTCAGCCTATAGGAACACTTTGGAGCAACATCGGGGCCAGACCCACAGCAAGATCCCCTCCGTGTAGACCCCACGCATCCGTTTCCCCCCTCCAGGTGCCGGCGGCGGCGCCGTCCGTGAGGGGGGGCACACCCCGGACACGCGTGCCGGGCGTTTGCAACCGCCACAACACTTCCAGACTTGTGAGAGGCCATCTACGTAAGATTTCGCAGCATGCTAGCCACCGGAGGCCGCAGGCCACAGCCGTAGACGCGTGAAGGGCAATCCGCGTAGAGGAAATTTTTCGGATACTTCTCCATCACCAAAAATTATGAAAAAGTACCATCATTCCTATAGCACATGTGCCCGCGTCGTGCAAAAAAACTCATGATTTTATCGCGCTCCGAGTATTTAGTAATATTGATGCCGCATCATTACCACAGAACGTCTACTACCGTGTCATCGCCATACGTGAGGGAGGGGGCACGCCCCGGAGACGCGTCCCGCCTCTTTGGACATGCCACCACACCACCCCGCATGTATGAGGGCCCGGTGCGACGCTCCAGTGGCATTGCTACCCCCCAGTGCCCCCGTCCCGCCTAACCCTGTAGCGTTTGAGCACGGGATCTAGCCCTTTGACTTTGCACGGACGGGCTTTGACCAGTGGACCTCCCCACCCGGTTGTGTTAGGTCAGCCCATAGGAACACTTTGGAGCAACATCCGGGCCAGACCCACAGCAAGATCCCCTCCGTGTAGACCCCACGCGTCCGTTTCCCCCTCCAGGTGCCGGCGGCGGCGCCATCCGTGACGGGGGGCACACCCCGGACACGCGTGCCGGGCGTTTGCAACCGCCACAACACTTCCAGACTTGTGAGAGGACGCCTACGCAAGATTTGGCGGCATGCTAGCCCCCGGAGGCCGTCGGCCATAGCCGTAGACGCGCGAAGGGCAATCCGCGTAGAGGGAATTTTTCGGATACTTCTCCATCACCAAAAATTATGAAAAATTACCATCGTTCCTATAGCACATGTGCCCGCGTCGTGCAAAAAAACTCATGATTTTATCGCGCTCCGAGTATTTAGTAATATTGACGCTGCATCGTTACCGCAAAACGTCTACTACCGTGTCATCGCCGTCCGTGAGGGAGGGGGCACGCCCCGGAGACGCGTCCCGCCTCTTTGGACATGCCACCACACCACCCTGCATGTATGAGGGCCCGGTGCGACGCTCCGGTGGCATTGCTACCCCCTAGTGCCCCCGTCCCGCCTAACCCTGTAGCGTTTGACCACGGGATCTAGCCCTTTGACTTTGCACGGACGGGCTTTGACCAGTGGACCTCCCCATCCGGTTGTGTTAGGTCAGCCCATAGGAACACTTTGGAGCAACATCCGGGCCAGACCCACAGCAAGATCCCCTCCGTGTAGACCCCACGCGTCCGTTTCCCCCCTCCAGGTGCCGGCGGCGGCGCCGTCCGTGAGGGAGGGCACACCCGGGACACGCGTGCCAGGCGTTTGCAACCGCCACAACACTTCCAGACTTGTGAGAGGCCGTCTACGCAAGATTTGCCGGCATGCTAGCCCCCGGAGGCCGCCGGCCACAGCCGTAGACACGTGAAGGGCAATCCGCGTAGAGGAAATTTTTCGGATACTTCTCCATCACCAAAAATTATGAAAAAACACCATCGTTCCTGTAGCATATGTGCCCGCGTCGTGCAAAAAAAACTCATGATTTTATCGCGCTCCGAGTATTTAGTAATATTGACGCTGCATCGTTACCGCAGAACGTCTACTACCGTGTCATCGCCGTTCGTGAGGGGGGGGGGGCACGCCCCGGAGACGCGTCCCGCCTCTTCGGACATGCCACCACACCACCCTGCATGTATGAGGGCCCGGTGCGACGCTCCGGTGGCATTGCTACCCCGAGTGCCCCCGTCCCGCCTAACCCTGTAGCGTTTGACCACGGGATCTAGCCTTTTGACTTTGCACGGACGGGCTTTGACCAGTGGACCTCCCCACCCGGTTGTGTTAGGTCAGCCCATAGGAACACTTTGGAGCAACATCCGGGCCAGACCCACAGCAAGATCCCCTCCGTGTAGACCCCACGCGTCCGTTTCCCCCTCCAGGTGCCGGCGGCGGCGCCATCCGTGACGGGGGGCACACCCCGGACACGCGTGCCGGGCGTTTGCAACCGCCACAACACTTCCAGACTTGTGAGAGGACGCCTACGCAAGATTTGGCGGCATGCTAGCCCCCGGAGGCCGTCGGCCATAGCCGTAGACGCGCGAAGGGCAATCCGCGTAGAGGGAATTTTTCGGATACTTCTCCATCACCAAAAATTATGAAAAATTACCATCGTTCCTATAGCACATGTATCCGCGTCGTGCAAAAAAACTCATGATTTTATCGCGCTCCGAGTATTTAGTAATATTGACGCTGCATCGTTACCGCAAAACGTCTACTACCGTGTCATCGCCGTCCGTGAGGGAGGGGGCACGCCCCGGAGACGCGTCCCGCCTCTTTGGACATGCCACCACACCACCCTGCATGTATGAGGGCCCGGTGCGACGCTCCGGTGGCATTGCTACCCCCTAGTGCCCCCGTCCCGCCTAACCCTGTAGCGTTTGACCACGGGATCTAGCCCTTTGACTTTGCACGGACGGGCTTTGACCAGTGGACCTCCCCATCCGGTTGTGTTAGGTCAGCCCATAGGAACACTTTGGAGCAACATCCGGGCCAGACCCACAGCAAGATCCCCTCCGTGTAGACCCCACGCGTCCGTTTCCCCCCTCCAGGTGCCGGCGGCGGCGCCATCCGTGACGGGGGGCACACCCCGGACTCGCGTGCCGGGCGATTGCAACCGCCACAACACTTCCAGACTAGTGAGAGGCCATCTACGCAAGATTTGGCGGCATGCTAGCCCCCGGAATCCGCCGGCCACAGCCGTAGACGCGTGAAGGGCAATCCGCGTAGAGGGAATTTTTCGGATACTTCTCCATCACCAAAAATTATGAAAAAATACCATCGTTTCTATAGCACATGTGCCCGCGTCGTGCAAAAAAACTCATGATTTTATCGCGCTCCGAGTATTTAGTAATATTGACGCCGCATCGTTACCGCAGAACGTCTACTACCGTGTCATCGCCGTCCGTGAGGGGGGGCCATGCCCCGGAGACGCGTCCCGCCTCTTCGGACATGCCACCACACCACCCCGCATGTATGAGGGCCCGGTGCGACGCTCCGGTGGCATTGCTACCCCCAGTGCCCCCGTCCCGCCTAACCCTATAGCGTTTGACCACGGGATCTAGCCCTTTGACTTTGCACGGACGGGCTTTGAACAGTGGACCTCCCCACCCGGTTGTGTTAGGTCAGCCCATAGGAACACTTTGGAGCAACATCCGGGCCAGACCCACAGCAAGATCCCCTCCGTGTAGACCCCATGCGTCTGTTTCCCCCCTCCAAGTGCCGGTGGCGGCGCCGTCCGTGAGGGGGGGCACACCCCGGACACGCGTGCCGGGCGTTTGCAACCGCCACAACACTTCCAGACTTGTGAAAGGCCGCCTACACAAGATTTGGCGGCATGCTAGCCCCCGGAGGCCGTCGGCCACAGCCGTAGATGCGCGAAGGGCAATCCGCGTAGAGGGAATTTTTCGGATACTTCTCCATCACCAAAAATTATGAAAAAATACCATCGTTCCTATAGCACATGTGCCCGCGTCGTGCAAAAAAACTCATGATTTTATCGCGCTCTGAGTATTTAGTAATATTGACGCCGCATCGTTACCGCAGAACGTCTACTACCGTGTCATCGCCGTCCGTGAGGGGGGGGGGCACTCCCCGGAGACCTGTCCCGCCTCTTCGGACATGCCACCACACCACCCCGCATGTATGAGGGCCCGGTGCGATGCTCCGGTGGCATTGCTACCCCAGTGCCCCCGTCCCGCCTAACCTTGTAGCGTTTGACCATGGGATCTAGCCCTTTGACTTTGCACGGACGGGCTTTGACCAGGGGACTTCCCCACCCGGTTGTGTTAGGTCAGCCCATAGGAACACTTTGGAGCAACATCCGGGCCAGACCCACAGCAAGATCCCCTCCATGTAGACCCCACGCGTCCGTTTCCCCCCTCCAGGTGCCGGCGGCGGCGCCGTCCGTGAGGGGGGGCACACCCCGGACACGCGTGCCTGGCGTTTGCAACCGCCACAACACTTCCAGACTTGTGAGAGGCCGCCTACGCAAGATTTCGCGGCATGCTAGCTACCGGAGGCCGCCGACCACAGCCGTAGACGCGTGAAGGGTAATCCGCGTAGAGGAAATTTTTCGGATACTTCTCCATCACCAAAAATTATGAAAAAGTACCATCGTTCCTATAGCACATGTGCCCGCGTCATGCAAAAAAACTCATGATTTTATCGCGCTCCGAGTATTTAGTAATATTGACGCCGCATCGTTACCGCAGAACGTCTACTACCGTGTCATCGCCGTCCGTGAGGGAGGGGGCACGCCCCGGAGACGCGTCCCGCCTCTTTGGACATGCCACCACACCACCCTGCATGTATGAGGGCCCGGTGCGACGCTCCGGTGGCATTGCTACCCCCAGTGCCCCCGTCCCGCCTAACCCTGTAGCGTTTGACCACGGGATCTAGCCCTTTGACTTTGCACGGAAGGGCTTTGACCAGTGGACCTCCCCACCCGGTTGTGTTAGGTCAGCCCATAGGAACACTTTGGAGCAACATCCGGGCCAGACCCACAGCAAGATCCCCTCCGTGTAGACCCCACGCGTCCGTTTCCCCCCTCTAGGTGCCGGCGGCGGCGCCATCCGTGACGGGGGGCACACCCCGGACACGCGTGCCAGGCGTTTGCAACCGCCACAACACTTCCAGACTTGTGAGAGGACGCCTACACAAGATTTGGCGGCATGCTCGCCCCCGGAGGCCGTCGGCCACAGCCGTAGACGCGCGAAGGGCAATCCGCGTAGAGGGAATTTTTCGGATACTTCTCCATCACCAAAAATTATGAAAAAATACCATCGTTCCTATAGCACATGTGCCCGCGTCGTGCAAAAAAACTCATGATTTTATCGCGCTCCGAGTACTTAGTAATATTGACGCCGCATCGTTACCACAGAACGTCTACTACTGTGTCATCGCCGTCCGTGAGGGGGGGGCACGCCCCGGAGATGTGTCCCGCCTCTTTGGACATGCCACCACGCCACCCTGCATGTATGAGGGCCCGGTGCGATGCTCCGGTGGCATTGCTACCCCCACTGCCCCCGTCCCGCCTAACCCTGTAGTGTTTGACCACGGGATCTAGCCCTTTGACTTTGCATGGACGGGCTTTGACCAGTGGACCTCCCCATCCGGTTGTGTTAGGTCAGCCCATAGGAACACTTTGGAGCAACATCCGGGCCAGACCCACAGCAAGATCCCCTCCGTGTAGACCCCATGCGTCCGTTTCCCCCCTCCAGGTGCCGGCGGCGGCGCCGTCCGTGAGGGAGGGCACACCCGGGACACGCGTGCCAGGCGTTTGCAACCGCCACAACACTTCCAGACTTGTGAGAGGCCGTCTACGCAAGATTTGCCGGCATGCTAGCCCCCGGAGGCCGCCGGCCACAGCCGTAGACGCGTGAAGGGCAATCCGCGTAGAGGAAAATTTTCGGATACTTCTCCATCACCAAAAATTATGAAAAAATACCATCGTTCCTATAGCATATGTGCTCGCGTCGTGCAAAAAAAAACTCATGATTTTATCGCGCTCCGAGTATTTAGTAATATTGACGCCGCATCGTTGCCGCAGAACGTCTACTACCGTGTCATCGCCGTCGGTGAGGGGGGGGGGGCACGCCCCGGAGACGCGTCCCGCCTCTTCGGACATGCCACCACACCACCCTGCATGTATGAGGGCCCGGTGCGACGCTCCGGTGGCATTGCTACCCACAGTGCCCCCGTCCCGCCTAACCCTGTAGCGTTTGACCACGGGATCTATCCTTTTGACTTTGCACGGACGGGCTTTGGCCAGTGGACCTCCCAACCCGGTTGTGTTAGGTCAACCCATAGGAACACTTTGGAGCAACATCCGGGCCAAACCCACAGCAAGATCCCCTCCGTGTAGACCCCACGCGTCCGTTTCCCCCCTCCAGGTGCCGGCGGCGGCGCCATCCGTGACGGGGGGCACACCCCGGACTCGCGTGCCGGGCGTTTGCAACCGCCACAACACTTCCAGACTTGTGAGAGGCCATCTACGCAAGATTTGGCGGCATGCTAGCCCCCGGAGGCCGCCGGCCACAGCCATAGACGCGTGAAGGGCAATCCGCGTAGAGGGAATTTTTCGGATACTTCTCCATCACCAAAAATTATGAAAAAATACCATTGTTTCTATAGCACATGTGCCCGCGTCGTGCAAAAAAACTCATGATTTTATCGCGCTCCGAGTATTTAGTAATATTGACGCCGCATCGTTACCGCAGAACGTCTACTACCGTGTCATCGCCGTCCGTGAGGGGGGGCCATGCCCCGGAGACGCGTCCCGCCTCTTCGGACATGCCACCACACCACCCCGCATGTATGAGGGCCCGGTGCGACGCTCCGGTGGCATTGCTACCCCCTAGTGCCCCCGTCCCGCCTAACCCTGTAGCGTTTGACCACGGGATCTAGCCCTTTGACTTTGCACGGACGGGCTTTGACCAGTGGACCTCCCCACCCGGTTGTGTTAGGTCAGCCCATAGGAACACTTTGGAGCAACATCCGGGCCAGACCCACAGCAAGATCCCCTCCGTGTAGACCCCATGCGTCTGTTTCCCCCCTCCAGGTGCCGGCGGCGGCGCCGTCCGTGAGGGGGGGCACACCCCGGACACGCGTGCCGGGCGTTTGCAACCGCCACAACACTAACAGACTTGTGAGAGGCCGCCTACGCAAGATTTGGCGGCATGCTAGCCCCCGGAGGCCGACGGCCACAGGCGTAGACGCGCGAAGGGCAATCCGCGTAGAGGGAATTTTTCGGATACTTCTCCATCACCAAAAACTATGAAAAAAATACCATCGTTCCTGTAGCACATATGCCCGCATCGTGCAAAAAAACTCATGATTTTATCGTGCTCCGAGTATTTAGTAATATTGACGCCGCATCGTTACCGCAGAACGTCTACTACCGTGTCATCGCCGTCCGTGAGGGGGGGGCATGCCCCGGAGACGAGTCCCGCCTCTTCGGACATGCCACCACACCACCCCGCATGTATGAGGGCCCGGTGCGATGCTCCGGTGGCATTGCTACCCCGAGTGCCCCCGTCCCACCTAACCCTGTAGCGTTTGACCATGGGATCTAGCCCTATGCCTTTGCACGGACGGGCTTTGACCAGTGGACCTCCCCACCCGGTTGTGTTTGGTCAGCCCATAGGAACACTTTGGAGCAACATTCGGGCCAGACCCACAGCAAGATCCCCTCCGTGCAGACCCCACGCGTCTGTTTCCAACCTCCAGGTGCCGGCGGCGGTGCCGTCCGTGAGGGGGGGGCACACCCCGGACACGCGTGCCGGGCGTTTGCAACCGCCACAACACTTCTAGACTTGTGAGAGGCCGCCTACGCAAGATTTGGCGGTAATGCTAGCCCCGGAGGCCGCCGACCACAGCCGTAGATGTGCGAAGGGCAATCCGCGTAGAGGGAATTTTTCGGATACTTCTCCATCACCAAAAATTATGAAAAAAATAGCATCGTTCCTATAGCACATGTGCCCGCGTCGTGCAAAAAAAACTCATGATTTTATCGCGCTCCGAGTATTTAGTAATATGGACGCTGCATCGTTACCGCAGAACGTCTACTACCGTGTCATTGCCGTCCGTGAGGGGGGGGCACGCCCCGGAGACGCGTCCCGCCTCTTCGGACATGCCACCACACCACCCTGCATGTATGAGGGCCCGGTGCGACGCTCGGGTGGCATTGCTACCCCCAGTGCCCCCGTCTCGCCTAACCCTGTAGCGTTTGACCACGGATCTAGCCCTTTGACTTTGCACGGACGGGCTTTGACCAATGGACCTCCCCACCCGGTTGTGTTAGGTCAGCCCATAGGAACACTTTGGAGCAACATCCGGGCCAGACCCACAGTAAGATCCCCTCCGTGTAGACCCCACGCGTCCGTTTCCCCCCTCCAGGTGCCGGCAGCGGCGCCATCCGTGATGGGGGGCACACCCCGGACATGCGTGCCGGGCATTTGCAACCGCCACAACACTTCCAGACTTGTGAGAGGCCGTCTACGCAAGATTTGGCGGTAATGCTAGCCCCGGGAGGCCGCCGGCCACAGCCGTAGATGCGCGAAGGGCAATCCGCGTAGAGGGAATTTTTCGGATACTTCTCCATCGCCAAAAATTATGAAAAGATACCATCGTTCCTATAGCACATGTGCCCGCGTCGTGCAAAAAAACTCATGATTTTATCGCGCTCCGAGTATTTAGTAATATTGACGCCGCATCGTTACCGCAGAACGTCTACTACCGTGTCATCGCCGTCCGTGAGGGGGGCCACGCCCCGGAGACGCGTCCCGCCTCTTCGGACATGCCACCACACCACCCCGCATGTATGAGGGCCCGGTGCGACGCTCCGGTGGCATTGCTACCCCCAGTGCCCCCGTCCCGCCTAACCCTGTAGCGTTTGACCACGGGATCTAGCCCTTTCACTTTGCACGGACGGGCTTTGACCAGTGGACCTCCCCACCCGGTTGTGTTAGGTCAGCCCATAGGAACACTTTGGAGCAACATCCGGGCCAGGCCCACAGCAAGATCCCCTCAGTGTAGACCCCACGCGTCCGTTTCCCCACCCCCAGGTGCCGGCGGCGGCGCCGTCCGTGAGGGGGGCACACCCCGGACACACATGCCGGGCGTTTGCAACCGCCACAACACTTCCAGAATTGTGAGAGGCCGCCTACGCAAGATTTGGCGGCATGCTAGCCCCCGGAGGCCGTCGGCCACAGCCGTAGACGCGCGAAGGGCAATCCGCGTAGAGGGAATTTTTCGGATACTTCTCCATCACCAAAAATTATGAAAAAATACCATCGCTCCTATAGCACATGTGCCCACATCGTGCAAAAAAACTCATGATTTTATCGCGCTCCGAGTATTTAGTAATATTGACGCCGCATCGTTACCGCAGAACGTCTACTACCATGTCATCGCCGTCCGTGAGGGGGGGCCATGCCCCGGAGACGCGTCCCGCCTCTTCGGACATGCCACCACACCACCCCGCATGTATGAGGGCCCGGTGCGACGCTCCGGTGGCATTGCTACCCCCAGTGCCCCCGTCCCGCCTAACCCTATAGCGTTTGACCACGGGATCTAGCCCTTTGACTTTGCACGGACGTGCTTTGAACAGTGGACCTCCCCACCCGGTTGTGTTAGGTCAGCCCATAGGAACACTTTGGAGCAACATCCGGGCCAGAACCACAGCAAGATCCCCTCCGTGTAGACCCCATGCGTCTGTTTCCCCCCTCCAGGTGCCGGCGGCGGCGCCGTCCGTGAGGGGGGGCACACCCCGGACACGCGTGCCGGGCGTTTGCAACCGCCACAACACTTCCAGACTTGTGAGAGGCTGCCTACACAAGATTTGGCGGCATGCTAGCCCCCGGAGGCCGCTGGCCACAGCCGTAGACGCGCGAAGGGCAATCCGCGTAGAGGGAATTTTTCGGATACTTCTCCATCACCAAAAATTATGAAAAAATACCATCGTTCCTATAGCACATGTGCCCGCGTCGTGCAAAAAAACTCATGATTTTATCGCGCTCCGAGTATTTAGTAATATTGACGCCGCATCGTTACCGCAGAACGTCTACTACCGTGTCATCGCCGTCCGTGAGGGGGGGGGGGGCACTCCCCGGAGACCTGTCCCGCCTCTTCGGACATGCCACCACACCACCCCGCATGTATGAGGGCCCGGTGCGATGCTCCGGTGGCATTGCTACCCTAGTGCCCCCGTCCCGCCTAACCCTGTAGCGTTTGACCATGGGATCTAGCCCTTTGACTTTGCACGGACGCGCTTTGACCAGGGGACCTCCCCACCCGGTTGTGTTAGGTCAACCTATAGGAACACTTTGGAGCAACATCCGGGCCAGACCCACAGCAAGATCCCCTCCGTGTAGACCCCACGCATCCGTTTCCCCCCTCCAGGTGCCGGCGGCGGCGCCGTCCGTGAGGGGGGGCACACCCCGGACACGCGTGCCGGGCGTTTGCAACCGCCACAACACTTCCAGACTTGTGAGAGGCCATCTACGTAAGATTTCGCAGCATGCTAGCCACCGGAGGCCGCCGGCCACAGCCGTAGACGCGTGAAGGGCAATCCGCGTAGAGGAAATTTTTCGGATACTTCTCCATCACCAAAAATTATGAAAAAGTACCATCATTCCTATAGCACATGTGCCCGCGTCGTGCAAAAAAACTCATGATTTTATCGCGCTCCGAGTATTTAGTAATATTGACGCCGCATCGTTACCGCAGAACGTCTACTACCGTGTCATCGCCATCCGTGAGGGAGGGGGCACGCCCCGGAGACGCGTCCCGCCTCTTTGGACATGCCACCACACCACCCTGCATGTATGAGGGCCCGGTGCGATGCTCCGGTGGCATTGCTACCCCCCGAGTGCCCCCGTCCCGCCTAACCCTGTAGCGTTTGAGCACGGGATCTAGCCCTTTGACTTTGCACGGACGGGCTTTGACCAGTGGACCTCCCCACCCGGTTGTGTTAGGTCAGCCCATAGGAACACTTTGGAGCAACATCCGGGCCAGACCCACAGCAAGATCCCCTCCGTGTAGACCCCACGCGTCCGTTTCCCCCCTCCAGGTGCCGGCGGCGGCGCCATCCGTGACGGGGGGCACACCCCGGACACGCGTGCCGGGCGTTTGCAACCGCCACAACACTTCTAGACTTGTGAGAGGCCGCCTACGCAAGATTTGGCGGTAATGCTAGCCCCGGAGGCCGCCGACCACAGCCGTAGATGCGCGAAGGGCAATCCGCGTAGAGGGAATTTTTCGGATACTTCTCCATCACCAAAAATTATGAAAAAAATACCATCGTTCCTATAGCACATGTGCCCGCGTCGTGCAAAAAAAACTCATGATTTTATCGCGCTCCGAGTATTTAGTAATATTGACGCTGCATCGTTACCGCAGAACGTCTACTACCGTGTCATCGCCGTCCGTGAGGGGGGGGGGCACGCCCCGGAGACGCGTCCCGCCTCTTCGGACATGCCACCACACCACCCTGCATGTATGAGGGCCCGGTGCGACGCTCGGGTGGCATTGCTACCCCCAGTGCCCCCGTCTCGCCTAACCCTGTAGCGTTTGACCACGGATCTAGCCCTTTGACTTTGCACGGACGGGCTTTGACCAGTGGACCTCCCCACCCGGTTGTGTTAGGCCAGCCCATAGGAACACTTTGGAGCAACATCCGGGCCAGACCCACAGTAAGATCCCCTCCGTGTAGACCCCACGCGTCCGTTTCCCCCCTCCAGGTGCCGGCAGCGGCGCCATCCGTGATGGGGGGCACACCCCGGACATGCGTGCCGGGCATTTGCAACCGCCACAACACTTCCAGACTTGTGAGAGGCCGTCTACGCAAGATTTGGCGGTAATGCTAGCCCCGGGAGGCCGCCGGCCACAGCCGTAGATGCGCGAAGGGCAATCCGCGTAGAGGGAATTTTTCGGATACTTCTCCATCGCCAAAAATTATGAAAAAATACCATCGTTCCTATAGCACATGTGCCCGCGTCGTGCAAAAAAACTCATGATTTTATCGCGCTCCGAGTATTTAGTAATATTGACGCCGCATCGTTACCGCAAAACGTCTACTACCGTGTCATCGCCGTCCGTGAGGGCGGCCACGCCCCGGAGACGCGTCCCGCCTCTTCGGAGATGCCACCACACCACCCCGCATGTATGAGGGCCCGGTGCGACGCTCCGGTGGCATTGCTACCCCCAGTGCCCCCGTCCCGCCTAACCCTGTAGCGTTTGACCACGGGATCTAGCCCTTTGACTTTGCACGGACGGGCTTTGACCAGTGGACCTCCCCACCCGGTTGTGTTAGGTCAGCCCATAGGAACACTTTGGAGCAACATCCGGGCCAGGCCCACAGCAAGATCCCCTCAGTGTAGACCCCACGCGTCCGTTTCCCCACTCCAGGTGCCGGCGGCGGCGCCGTCCGTGAGGGGGGCACACCCCGGACACGCATGCCGGGCGTTTGCAACCGCCACAACACTTCCAGACTTGTGAAAGGCCGCCTACGCAAGATTTGGCGGCATGCTAGCCCCCGGAGGCCGCCGGCCACAGCCGTAGACGCGCGAAGGGCAATCCGCGTAGAGGGAATTTTTCGGATACTTCTCCATCACCAAAAATTATGAAAAAATACCATCGCTCCTATAGCACATGTGCCCACATCGTGCAAAAAAACTCATGATTTTATCGCGCTCCGAGTATTTAGTAATATTGACGCCGCATCGTTACCGCAGAACGTCTACTACCATGTCATCGCCATCCGTGAGGGGGGCCATGCCCCGGAGACGCGTCCCGCCTCTTCGGACATGCCACCACACCACCCCGCATGTATGAGGGCCCGGTGCGACGCTCCGGTGGCATTGCTACCCCCAGTGCCCCCGTCCCGCCTAACCCTATAGCGTTTGACCACGGGATCTAGCCCTTTGACTTTGCACGGACGGGCTTTGAACAGTGGACCTCCCCACCCGGTTGTGTTAGGTCAGCCCATAGGAACACTTTGGAGCAACATCCGGGCCAGAACCACAGCAAGATCCCCTCCGTGTAGACCCCATGCGTCTGTTTCCCCCCTCCAGGTGCCGGCGGCGGCGCCGTCCGTGAGGGGGGGCACACCCCGGACACGCGTGCCGGGCGTTTGCAACCGCCACAACACTTCCAGACTTGTGAGAGGCTGCCTACACAAGATTTGGCGGCATGCTAGCCCCCGGAGGCCGCCGGCCACAGCCGTAGACGCGCGAAGGGCAATCCGCGTAGAGGGAATTTTTCGGATACTTCTCCATCACCAAAAATTATGAAAAAATACCATCGTTCCTATAGCACATGTGCCCGCGTCGTGCAAAAAAACTCATGATTTTATCGCGCTCCGAGTATTTAGTAATATTGACGCCGCATCGTTACCGCAGAACGTCTACTACCGTGTCATC
>NW_025228087.1:72716-82885 GCF_018294505.1 Triticum aestivum
TTTGAACAGTGGACCTCCCCACCCGGTTGTGTTAGGTCAGCCCATAGGAACACTTTGGAGCAACATCCGGGCCAGACCCACAGCAAGATCCCCTCCGTGTAGACCCCATGCGTCTGTTTCCCCCCTCCAGGTGCCGGCGGCGGCGCCGTCCGTGAGGGGGGGCACACCCCGGACACGCGTGCCGGGCGTTTGCAACCGCCACAACACTTCCAGACTTGTGAGAGGCTGCCTACACAAGATTTGGCGGCATGCTAGCCCCCGGAGGCCGCCGGCCACAGCCGTAGACGCGCGAAGGGCAATCCGCGTAGAGGGAATTTTTCGGATACTTCTCCATCACCAAAAATTATGAAAAAATACCATCGTTCCTATAGCACATGTGCCCGCGTCGTGCAAAAAAACTCATGATTTTATCGCGCTCCGAGTATTTAGTAATATTGACGCCGCATCGTTACCGCAGAACGTCTACTACCGTGTCATCGCCGTCCGTGAGGGGGGGGGGGCACTCCCCGGAGACCTGTCCCGCCTCTTCGGACATGCCACCACACCACCCCGCATGTATGAGGGCCCGGTGCGATGCTCCGGTGGCATTGCTACCCCAGTGCCCCCGTCCCGCCTAACCCTGTAGCGTTTGACCATGGGATCTAGCCCTTTGACTTTGCACGGACGCGCTTTGACCAGGGGACCTCCCCACCCGGTTGTGTTAGGTCAACCTATAGGAACACTTTGGAGCAACATCCGGGCCAGACCCACAGCAAGATCCCCTCCATGTAGACCCCACGCATCCGTTTCCCCCCTCCAGGTGCCGGCGGCGGCGCCGTCCGTGAGGGGGGGCACACCCCGGACACGCGTGCCGGGCGTTTGCAACCGCCACAACACTTCCAGACTTGTGAGAGGCCATCTACGTAAGATTTCGCAGCATGCTAGCCACCGGAGGCCGCCGGCCACAGCCGTAGACGCGTGAAGGGCAATCCGCGTAGAGGAAATTTTTCGGATACTTCTCCATCACCAAAAATTATGAAAAAGTACCATCATTCCTATAGCACATGTGCCCGCGTCGTGCAAAAAAACTCATGATTTTATCGCGCTCCGAGTATTTAGTAATATTGACGCCGCATCGTTACCGCAGAACGTCTACTACCGTGTCATCGCCATCCGTGAGGGAGGGGGCACGCCCCGGAGACGCGTCCCGCCTCTTTGGACATGCCACCACACCACCCTGCATGTATGAGGGCCCGGTGCGACGCTCCGGTGGCATTGCTACCCCCCGAGTGCCCCTGTCCCGCCTAACCCTGTAGCGTTTGAGCACGGGATCTAGCCCTTTGACTTTGCACGGACGGGCTTTGACCAGTGGACCTCCCCACCCGGTTGTGTTAGGTCAGCCCATAGGAACACTTTGGAGCAACATCCGGGCCAGACCCACAGCAAGATCCCCTCCGTGTAGACCCCACGCGTCCGTTTCCCCCCTCCAGGTGCCGGCGGCGGCGCCATCCGTGACGGGGGGCACACCCCGGACACGCGTGCCGGGCGTTTGCAACCGCCACAACACTTCTAGACTTGTGAGAGGCCGCCTACGCAAGATTTGGCGGTAATGCTAGCCCCGGAGGCCGCCGACCACAGCCGTAGATGCGCGAAGGGCAATCCGCGTAGAGGGAATTTTTCGGATACTTCTCCATCACCAAAAATTATGAAAAAAATACCATCGTTCCTATAGCACATGTGCCCGCGTCGTGCAAAAAAAAACTCATGATTTTATCGCGCTCCGAGTATTTAGTAATATTGACGCTGCATCGTTACCGCAGAACGTCTACTACCGTGTCATCGCCGTCCGTGAGGGGGGGGCACGCCCCGGAGACGCGTCCCGCCTCTTCGGACATGCCACCACACCACCCTGCATGTATGAGGGCCCGGTGCGACGCTCGGGTGGCATTGCTACCCCCCAGTGCCCCCGTCTCGCCTAACCCTGTAGCGTTTGACCACGGATCTAGCCCTTTGACTTTGCACGGACGGGCTTTGACCAGTGGACCTCCCCACCCGGTTGTGTTAGGTCAGCCCATAGGAACACTTTGGAGCAACATCCGGGCCAGACCCACAGTAAGATCCCCTCCGTGTAGACCCCACGCGTCCGTTTCCCCCCTCCAGGTGCCGGCAGCGGCGCCATCCGTGATGGGCGGCACACCCCGGACATGCGTGCCGGGCATTTGCAACCGCGACAACACTTCCAGACTTGTGAGAGGCCGTCTACGCAAGATTTGGCGGTAATGCTAGCCCCGGGAGGCCGCCGGCCACAGCCGTAGATGCGCGAAGGGCAATCCGCGTAGAGGGAATTTTTCGGATACTTCTCCATCGCCAAAAATTATGAAAAAATACCATCGTTCCTATAGCACATGTGCCCGCGTCGTGCAAAAAAAACTCATGATTTTATCGCGCTCCGAGTATTTAGTAATATTGACGCCGCATCGTTACCGCAGAACGTCTACTACCGTGTCATCGCCGTCCGTGAGGGCGGCCACGCCCCGGAGACGCGTCCCGCCTCTTCGGACATGCCACCACACCACCCCGCATGTATGAGGGCCCGGTGCGACGCTCCGGTGGCATTGCTACCCCCAGTGCCCCCGTCCCGCCTAACCCTGTAGCGTTTGACCACGGGATCTAGCCCTTTGACTTTGCACGGACGGGCTTTGACCAGTGGACCTCCCCACCCGGTTGTGTTAGGTCAGCCCATAGGAACACTTTGGAGCAACATCCGGGCCCGGCCCACAGCAAGATCCCCTCAGTGTAGACCCCACGCGTCCGTTTCCCCACTCCAGGTGCCGGCGGCGGCGCCGTCCGTGAGGGGGGCACACCCCGGACACGCATGCCGGGCGTTTGCAACCGCCACAACACTTCCAGACTTGTGAGAGGCCGCCTACGCAAGATTTGGCGGCATGCTAGCCCCCGGAGGCCGCCGGCCACAGCCGTAGACGCGCGAAGGGCAATCCGCGTAGAGGGAATTTTTCGGATACTTCTCCATCACCAAAAATTATGAAAAAATACCATCGCTCCTATAGCACATGTGCCCACATCGTGCAAAAAAACTCATGATTTTATCGCGCTCCGAGTATTTAGTAATATTGACGCCGCATCGTTACCGCAGAACGTCTACTACCATGTCATCGCCGTCCGTGAGGGGGGGCCATGCCCCGGAGACGCGTCCCGCCTCTTCGGACATGCCACCACACCACCCCGCATGTATGAGGGCCCGGTGCGACGCTCCGGTGGCATTGCTACCCCTAGTGCCCCCGTCCCGCCTAACCCTATAGCGTTTGACCACGGGATCTAGCCCTTTGACTTTGCACGGACGGGCTTTGAACAGTGGACCTCCCCACCCGGTTGTGTTAGGTCAGCCCATAGGAACACTTTGGAGCAACATCCGGGCCAGAACCACAGCAAGATCCCCTCCGTGTAGACCCCATGCGTCTGTTTCCCCCCTCTAGGTGCCGGCGGCGGCGCCGTCCGTGAGGGGGGGCACACCCCGGACACGCGTGCCGGGCGTTTGCAACCGCCACAACACTTCCAGACTTGTGAGAGGCTGCCTACACAAGATTTGGCGGCATGCTAGCCCCCGGAGGCCGCCGGCCACAGCC
This sequence comes from Triticum aestivum, assembly GCF_018294505.1. Lineage (NCBI taxonomy): Eukaryota > Viridiplantae > Streptophyta > Magnoliopsida > Poales > Poaceae > Triticum > Triticum aestivum. The sequence continues at coordinate 76,340 of NW_025228087.1, forward strand.
GTAGACGCGCGAAGGGCAATCCGCGTAGAGGGAATTTTTCGGATACTTCTCCATCACCAAAAATTATGAAAAAATACCATCGTTCCTATAGCACATGTGCCCGCATCGTGCAAAAAAACTCATGATTTTATCGCGCTCCGAGTATTTAGTAATATTGACGCCGCATCGTTACCGTAGAACGTCTACTACCGTGTCATCGCCGTCCGTGAGGGGGGGCACTCCCCGGAGACCTATCCCGCCTCTTCGGACATGCCACCACACCACCCCGCATGTATGAGGGCCCGGTGCGATGCTCCGGTGGCATTGCTACCCCAGTGCCCCCGTCCCGCCTAACCCTGTAGCGTTTGACCATGGGATCTAGCCCTTTGACTTTGCACGGACGGGCTTTGACCAGGGGACCTCCCCACCCGGTTGTGTTAGGTCAGCCTATAGGAACACTTTGGAGCAACATCCGGGCCAGACCCACAGCAAGATCCCCTCCGTGTAGACCCCACGCATCCGTTTCCCCCCTCCAGGTGCCGGCGGCGGCGCCGTCCGTGAGGGGGGGCACACCCCGGACACGCGTGCCGGGCGTTTGCAACCGCCACAACACTTCCAGACTTGTGAGAGGCCATCTACGTAAGATTTCACAGCATGCTAGCCACCGGAGGCCGCCGGCCACAGCCGTAGACGCGTGAAGGGAAATCCGCGTAGAGGAAATTTTTCGGATACTTCTCCATCACCAAAAATTATGAAAAAGTACCATCATTCCTATAGCACATGTGCCCGCGTCGTGCAAAAAAACTCATGATTTTATCGCGCTCCGAGTATTTAGTAATATTGACGCCGCATCGTTACCGCAGAACGTCTACTACCGTGTCATCGCCATCCGTGAGGGAGGGGGCACGCCCCGGAGACGCGTCCCGCCTCTTTGGACATGCCACCACACCACCCTGCATGTATGAGGGCCCGGTGCGACGCTCCGGTGGCATTGCTACCCCCCGAGTGCCCCCGTCCCGCCTAACCCTGTAGCGTTTGAGCACGGGATCTAGCCCTTTGACTTTGCACGGACGGGCTTTGACCAGTGGACCTTCCCACCCGGTTGTGTTAGGTCAGCCCATAGGAACACTTTGGAGCAACATCCGGGCCAGACCCACAGCAAGATCCCCTCCGTGTAGACCCCACGCGTCCGTTTCCCCCCTCCAGGTGCCGGCGGCGGCGCCATCCGTGACGGGGGGCACACCCCGGACACGCGTGCCGGGCGTTTGCAACCGCCACAACACTTCCAGACTTGTGAGAGGACGCCTACGCAAGATTTGGCGGCATGCTAGCCCCCGGAGGCCGTCGGCCATAGCCGTAGACGCGCGAAGGGCAATCCGCGTAGAGGGAATTATTCGGATACTTCTCCATCACCAAAAATTATGAAAAAATACCATCGTTCCTATAGCACATGTGCCCGCGTCGTGCAAAAAAACTCATGATTTTATCGCGCTGTGAGTACTTTGTAATATTGACGCCGCATCGTTACCACAGAACGTCTACTACTGTGTCATCGCCGTCCGTGAGGGGGGGGGGCACGCCCCGGAGACGCGTCCCGCCTCTTTGGACATGCCACCACACCACCCTGCATGTATGAGGGCCCGGTGCGATGCTCCGGTGGCATTGCTACCCCCACTGCCCCCGTCTCGCCTAACCCTGTAGCGTTTGACCACGGGATCTAGCCCTTTGACTTTGCACGGAAGGGCTTTGACCAGTGGACCTCCCCATCCGGTTGTGTTAGGTCAGCCCATAGGAACACTTTGGAGCAACATCCGGGCCAGACCCACAGCAAGATCCCCTCCGTGTAGACCCCACGCGTCCGTTTCCCCCCTCCAGGTGCCGGCGGCGGCGCCGTCCGTGAGGGAGGGCACACCCGGGACACGCGTGCCAGGCGTTTGCAACCGCCACAACACTTCCAGACTTGTGAGAGGCCGTCTACGCAAGATTTGCCGGCATGCTAGCCCCCGGAGGCCGCCGGCCACAGCCGTAGACGCGTGAAGGGCAATCCGCGTAGAGGAAATTTTTTGGATACTTCTCCATCACCAAAAATTATGAAAAAATACCATCGTTCCTATAGCATATGTGCCCGCGTCGTGCAAAAAAAAACTCATGATTTTATCACGCTCCGAGTATTTAGTAATATTGACGCCGCATCGTTACCGCAGAACGTCTACTACCGTGTCATCGCCGTCCGTGAGGGGGGGGCACGCCCCGGAGACGCGTCCCGCCTCTTCGGACATGCCACCACACCACCCTGCATGTATGAGGGCTCGGTGCGACGCTCCGGTGGCATTGCTACCCACAGTGCCCCCGTCCCGCCTAACCCTGTAGCGTTTGACCACGGGATCTAGCCTTTTGACTTTGCACGGACGGGCTTTGACCAGTGGACCTCCCAACCCGGTTGTGTTAGGTCAGCCCATAGGAACACTTTGGAGCAACATCCGGGCCAGACCCACAGCAAGATCCCCTCCGTGTAGACCCCACGCGTCCGTTTCCCCCCTCCAGGTGCCGGCGGCGGCGCCATCCGTGATGGGGGGCACACCCCGGACTCGCGTGCCGGGCGTTTGCAACCGCCACAACACTTCCAGACTTGTGAGAGGCCATCTACGCAAGATTTGGCGGCATGCTAGCCCCCGGAGGCCGCCGGTCACAGCCATAGACGCGTGAAGGGCAATCCGCGTAGAGGGAATTTTTCGGATACTTCTCCATCACCAAAAATTATGAAAAAATACCATCGTTTCTATAGCACATGTGCCCGCGTCGTGCAAAAAAACTCATGATTTTATCGCGCTCCGAGTATTTAGTAATATTGACGCCGCATCGTTACCGCAGAACATCTACTACCGTGTCATCGCCGTCCGTGAGGGGGGGCCATGCCCCGGAGACGCGTCCCGCCTCTTCGGACATGCCACCACACCACCCCGCATGTATGAGGGCCCGATGCGACGCTCCGGTGGCATTGCTACCCCCAGTGCCCCCGTCCCACCTAACCCTATAGCGTTTGACCACGGGATCTAGCCCTTTGACTTTGCACGGACGGGCTTTGAACAGTGGACCTCCCCACCCGGTTGTGTTAGGTCAGCCCATAGGAACACTTTGGAGCAACATCCGGGCCAGACCCACAGCAAGATCCCCTCCGTGTAGACCCCACGCGTCCGTTTCCCCCCTCCAGGTGCCGGCGGCGGCGCCGTCCGTGAGGGGGGCACACCCCGGACACGCGTGCCGGGCGTTTGCAACCGCCACAACACTTCCAGACTTGTGAGAGGCCATCTACGCAAGATTTCGTGGCATGCTAGCCCCCGAAGGCCGCCGGCCACAGCCGTAGACGCGTGAAGGGCAATCCGCGTAGAGGAAATTTTTCGGATACTTCTCCATCACCAAAAATTATGAAAAAGTACCATCGTTCCTATAGCACATGTGCCCGCGTCGTGCAAAAAAACTCATGATTTTATCGCGCTCCGAGTATTTAGTAATATTGACGCCGCATCGTTACCGCAGAACGTCTACTACCGTGCATCGCCGTCCGTGAGGGAGGGGGCACGCGCCGGAGACGCGTCCCGCCTCTTTGGACATGCCACCACACCACCCTGCATGTATGAGGGCCCGGTGCGATGCTCCGGTGGCAATGCTACCCCCACTGCCCCCGTCCCGCCTAACCCTGTAGCGTTTGACCACGGGATCTAGCCCTTTGACTTTGCACGGACGGGCTTTGACTAGTGTACCTCCCCATCCGGTTGTGTTAGGTCAGCCCATAGGAACACTTTGGAGCAACATCCGGGCCAGACCCACAGCAAGATCCCCTCCGTGTAGACCCCACGCGTCCGTTTCCCCCCTCCAGGTGCCGGCGGCGGCGCCGTCCATGAGGGAGGGCACACCCGGGACACGCGTGCCAGGCATTTGCAACCGCCACAACACTTCCAGACTTGTGAGAGGCCGTCTACGCAAGATTTGCCGGCATGCTAGCCCCCGGAGGCCGCCGGCCACAGCCGTAGACACGTGAAGGGCAATCCGCGTAGAGGAAATTTTTTGGATACTTCTCCATCACCAAAAATTATGAAAAAATACCATCATTCCTATAGCATATGTGCCCGCGTCGTGCAAAAAAAACTCATGATTTTATCGCGCTCCGAGTATTTAGTAATACTGACGCCGCATCGTTACCGCAGAACGTCTACTACCGTGTCATCGCCGTCCGTGAGGGGGGGGGGCACGCCCCGGAGACGCGTCCCGCCTCTTCGGACATGCCACCACACCACCCTGCATGTATGAGGGCCTGGTGCGACGCTCCGATGGCATTGCTACCCACAGTGCCCCCGTCCCGCCTAACCCTGTAGCGTTTGACCACGGGATCTAGCCTTTTGACTTTGCACGGACGGGCTTTGACCAGTGGACCTCCCAACCCGGTTGTGTTAGGTCAGCCCATAGGAACACTTTGGAGCAACATTCGGGCCAGACCCACAGCAAGATCCCCTCCGTGTAGACCCCACGCGTCCATTTCCCCCCTCCAGGTGCCGGCGGCGGCGCCATCCGTGACGGGGGGCACACCCCGGACTCGCGTGCCGGGCGTTTGCAACCGCCACAACACTTCCAGACTAGTGAGAGGCCATCTACGCAAGATTTGGCGGCATGCTAGCCCCCGGAATCCGCCGGCCACAGCCGTAGACGCGTGAAGGGCAATCCGCGTAGAGGGAATTTTTCGGATACTTCTCCATCACCAAAAATTATGAAAAAATACCATCGTTTCTATAGCACATGTGCCCGCGTCGTGCAAAAAAACTCATGATTTTATCGCGCTCCGAGTATTTAGTAATATTGACGCCGCATCGTTACCGCAGAACGTCTACTACCGTGTCATCGCCGTCCGTGAGGGGGGGCCATGCCCCAGAGACGCGTCCCGCCTCTTCGGACATGCCACCACACCATCCCGCATGTATGAGGGCCCGGTGCGATGCTCCAGTGGCATTGCTACCCCAGTGCCCCCGTCCCGCCTAACCCTGTAGCGTTTGACCATGGGATCTAGCCCTTTGACTATGCACGGACGGGCTTTGACCAGGGGACCTCCCCACCCGGTTGTGTTAGGTCAGCCCATAGGAACACTTTGGAGCAACATCCGGGCCAGACCCACAGCAAGATCCCCTCCGTGTAGACCCCACGCGTCCGTTTCCCCCCTCCAGGTGCCGGCGGCGGCGCCGTCCGTGAGGGGGGGCACACCACGAACATGCGTGCCGGGCGTTTGCAACCGCCACAACACTTCCAGACTTGTGAGAGGCCGTCTACGCACGATTTGGCGGCATGCTAGCCCCCGGAGGCCGCCGGCCACAGCCGTAGACGCGTGAAGGGCAATCCGCGTAGAGGAAATTTTTCGGATACTTCTCCATCACCAAAAATTATGAAAAAGTACCATCGTTCCTATAGCACATGTGCCCGCGTCGTGCAAAAAAACTCATGATTTTATCGCGCTCCGAGTATTTAGTAATATTGACGCTGCATCGTTACCGCAGAACGTCTACTACCGTGTCATCGCCGTCCGTGAGGGTGGGGGCACGCCCCGGAGACGCGTCCCGCCTCTTTGGACATGCCACCACACCACCCTGCATGTATGAGGGCCCGGTGCGACGCTCTGGTGGCATTGCTACCCCCTAGTGCCCCCGTCCCGCCTAACCCTGTAGCGTTTGACCACGGGATCTAGCCCTTTGACTTTGCACGGACGGGCTTTGACCAGTGGACCTCCACACCCGGTTGTGTTAGGTCAGCCCATAGGAACACTTTGGAGCAACATCCGGGCCAGACCCACAGCAAGATCCCCTCCGTGTAGACCCCATGCGTCCGTTTCCCCCCTCCAGGTGCCGGCGGCGGCGCCGTCCGTGAGGGGGGGCACACCCCGGACACGCGTGCCGGGCGTTTGCAACCGCCACAACACTTCCAGACTTGTGAGAGGCCGCCTACGCAAGATTTGGCGGCTTGCTAGCCCCCGGAGGCCGCCGGCCACAGGCGTAGACGCGCGAAGGGCAATCCGCGTAGAGGGAATTTTTTGGATACTTCTCCATCACCAAAAATTATGAAAAAATACCATCGTTCCTGTAGCACATATGCCCGCATCGTGCAAAAAAACTCATGATTTTATCGTGCTCCGAGTATTTAGTAATATTGACGCCGCATCGTTACCGCAGAACGTCTACTACCGTGTCATCGCCGTCCGTGAGGGGGGGGGGCATGCCCCGGAGATGAGTCCCGCCTCTTCGGACATGCCACCACACCACCCCGCATGTATGAGGGCCCGGTGCGATGCTCCGGTGGCATTGCTACCCCGAGTGCCCCCGTCCCGCCTAACCCTGTAGCGTTTGACCATGGGATCTAGCCCTATGCCTTTGCACGGACGGGCTTTGACCAGTGGACCTCCCCACCCGGTTGTGTTTGGTCAGCCCATAGGAACACTTTGGAGCAACATTCGGGCCAGACCCACAGCAAGATCCCCTCCGTGCAGACCCCACGCGTCTGTTTCCCCCCTCCAGGTGCCGGCGGCGGCGC
>NW_025228087.1:83108-90259 GCF_018294505.1 Triticum aestivum
GGACGGGCTTTGACCAGTGGACCTCCCCACCCGGTTGTGTTTGGTCAGCCCATAGGAACACTTTGGAGCAACATTCGGGCCAGACCCACAGCAAGACCCCTCCGTGCAGACCCCACGCGTCTGTTTCCCCCCTCCAGGTGCCGGCGGCGGCGCCGTCCGTGAGGGGGGGGGGGGGCACACCCCGGACACGCGTGCCGGGCGTTTGCAACCGCCAAAACACTTCTAGACTTGTGAGAGGCCGCCTACGCTAGATTTGGCGGTAATGCTAGCCCCGGAGGCCGCCGACCACAGCCGTAGATGCGCGAAGGGCAATCCGCGTAGAGGGAATTTTTCGAATACTTCTCCGTCACCAAAAATTATGAAAAAAATACCATCGTTCCTATAGCACATGTGCCCGCGTCGTGCAAAAAAAACTCATGATATTATCGCGCTCCGAGTATTTAGTAATATTGACGCTGCATCGTTACCGCAGAACGTCTACTACCGTGTCATCGCCGTCCGTGAGGGGGGGGCACGCCCCGGAGACGCGTCCCGCCTCTTCGGACATGCCACCACACCACCCTGCATGTATGAGGGCCCGGTGCGACGCTCGGGTGGCATTGCTACCCCCCAGTGCCCCCGTCTCGCCTAACCCTGTAGCGTTTGACCACGGATCTAGCCCTTTGACTTTGCACGGACGGGCTTTGACCAGTGGACCTCCCCACCCGGTTGTGTTAGGTCAGCCCATAGGAACACTTTGGAGCAACATCCGGGCCAGACCCACAGCAAGATCCCCTCCGTGTAGACCCCATGCGTCCGTTTCCCCCCTCCAGGTGCCGGCGGCGGCGCCGTCCGTGAGGGGGGGCACACCCCGGACACGCGTGCCGGGCGTTTGCAACCGCCACAACACTTCCAGACTTGTGAGAGGCCGCCTACGCAAGATTTGGCGGCATGCTAGCCCCCGGAGGCCGCCGGCCACAGGCGTAGACGCGCGAAGGGCAATCCGCGTAGAGGGAATTTTTCGGATACTTCTCCATCACCAAAAATTATGAAAAAATACCATCGTTCCTGTAGCACATATGCCCGCATCGTGCAAAAAAACTCATGATTTTATCGTGCTCCGAGTATTTAGTAATATTGACGCCGCATCGTTACCGCAGAACGTCTACTACCGTGTCATCGCCGTCCGTGAGGGGGGGGGCATGCCCCGGAGATGAGTCCCGCCTCTTCGGACATGCCACCACACCACCCCGCATGTATGAGGGCCCGGTGCGATGCTCCGGTGGCATTGCTACCCCGAGTGCCCCCGTCCCGCCTAACCCTGTAGCGTTTGACCATGGGATCTAGCCCTATGCCTTTGCACGGACGGGCTTTGACCAGTGGACCTCCCCACCCGGTTGTGTTTGGTCAGCCCATAGGAACACTTTGGAGCAACATTCGGGCCAGACCCACAGCAAGATCCCCTCCGTGCAGACCCCACGCGTCTGTTTCCCCCCTCCAGGTGCCGGCGGCGGCGCCGTCCGTGAGGGGGGGGCACACCCCGGACACGCGTGCCGGGCGTTTGCAACCGCCACAACACTTCTAGACTTGTGAGAGGCCGCCTACGCAAGATTTGGCGGTAATGCTAGCCCCGGAGGCCGCCGACCACAGCCGTAGATGCGCGAAGGGCAATCCGCGTAGAGGGAATTTTTCGGATACTTCTCCATCACCAAAAATTATGAAAAAAATACCATCGTTCCTATAGCACATGTGCCCGCGTCGTGCAAAAAAAACTCATGATATTATCGCGCTCCGAGTATTTAGTAATATTGATGCTGCATCGTTACCGCAGAACGTCTACTACCGTGTCATCGCCGTCCGTGAGGGGGGGGCACGCCCCGGAGACGCGTCCCGCCTCTTCGGACATGCCACCACACCACCCTGCATGTATGAGGGCCCGGTGCGACGCTCGGGTGGCATTGCTACCCCCCAGTGCCCCCGTCTCGCCTAACCCTGTAGCGTTTGACCACGGATCTAGCCCTTTGACTTTGCACGGACGGGCTTTGACCAGTGGACCTCCCCACCCGGTTGTGTTAGGTCAGCCCATAGGAACACTTTGGAGCAACATCCGGGCCAGACCCACAGTAAGATCCCCTCCGTGTAAACCCCACGCGTCCGTTTCCCCCCTCCAGGTGCCGGCAGCGGCGCCATCCGTGATGGGGGGCACACCCCAGACATGCGTGCCGGGCATTTGCAACCGCCACAACACTTCCAGACTTGTGAGAGGCCGTCTACGCAAGATTTGGCGGTAATGCTAGCCCCGGGAGGCCGCCGGCCACAGCCGTAGATGCGCGAAGGGCAATCCGCGTAGAGGGAATTTTTCGGATACTTCTCCATCGCCAAAAATTATGAAAAAATACCATCGTTCCTATAGCACATGTGCCCGCGTCGTGCAAAAAAACTCATGATTTTATCGCGCTCCGAGTATTTAGTAATATTGACGCCGCATCGTTACCGCAGAACGTCTACTACCGTGTCATCGCCGTCCGTGAGGGGGGCCACGCCCCGGAGACGCGTCCCGCCTCTTCGGACATGCCACGACACCACCCCGCATGTATGAGGGCCCGGTGCGACGCTCCGGTGGCATTGCTACCCCCAGTGCCCCCGTCCCGCCTAACCCTGTAGCGTTTGACCACGGATCTAGCCCTTTGACTTTGCACGGACGGGCTTTGACCAGTGGACCTCCCCACCCGGTTGTGTTAGGTCAGCCCATAGGAACACTTTGGAGCAACATCCGGGCCAGGCCCACAGCAAGATCCCCTCAGTGTAGACCCCACGCGTCCGTTTCCCCACTCCAGGTGCCGGCGGCGGCGCCGTCCGTGAGGGGGGCACACTCGGACACGCATGCCGGGCGTTTGCAACCGCCACAACACTTCCAGACTTGTGAGAGGCCGCCTACGCAAGATTTGGCGGCATGCTAGCCCCCGGAGGCCGCCGGCCACAGCCGTAGACGCGCGAAGGGCAATCCGCGTAGAGGGAATTTTTCGGATACTTCTCCATCACCAAAAATTATGAAAAAATACCATCGCTCCTATAGCACATGTGCCCACATCGTGCAAAAAAACTCATGATTTTATCGCGCTCCGAGTATTTAGTAATATTGACGCCGCATCGTTACCGCAGAACGTCTACTACCATGTCATCGCCGTCCGTGAGGGAGGGCCATGCCCCGGAGACGCGTCCCGCCTCTTCGGACATGCCACCACACCACCCCGCATGTATGAGGGCCCGGTGCGACGCTCCGGTGGCATTGCTACCCCCAGTGCCCCCGTCCCGCCTAACCCTATAGCGTTTGACCACGGGATCTAGCCCTTTGACTTTGCACGGACGGGCTTTGAACAGTGGACCTCCCCACCCGGTTGTGTTAGGTCAGCCCATAGGAACACTTTGGAGCAACATCCGGGCCAGAACCACAGCAAGATCCCCTCCGTGTAGACCCCATGCGTCTGTTTCCCCCCTCCAGGTGCCGGCGGCGGCGCCGTCCGTGAGGGGGGGCACACCCCGGACACGCGTGCCGGGCGTTTGCAACCGCCACAACACTTCCAGACTTGTGAGAGGCTGCCTACACAAGATTTGGCGGCATGCTAGCCCCCGGAGGCCGCCGGCCACAGCCGTAGACGCGCGAAGGGCAATCCGCGTAGAGGGAATTTTTCGGATACTTCTCCATCACCAAAAATTATGAAAAAATACCATCGTTCCTATAGCACATGTGCCCGCGTCGTGCAAAAAAACTCATGATTTTATCGCGCTCCGAGTATTTAGTAATATTGACGCCGCATCGTTACCGCAGAACGTCTACTACCGTGTCATCGCCGTCCGTGAGGGGGGGGGCACTCCCCGGAGACCTGTCCCGCCTCTTCGGACATGCCACCACACCACCCCGCATGTATGAGGGCCCGGTGCGATGCTCCGGTGGCATTGCTACCCCAGTGCCCCCGTCCCGCCTAACCCTGTAGCGTTTGACCATGGGATCTAGCCCTTTGACTTTGCACGGACGGGCTTTGACCAGGGGACCTCCCCACCCGGTTGTGTTAGGTCAGCCTATAGGAACACTTTGGAGCAACATCCGGGCCAGACCCACAGCAAGATCCCCTCCGTGTAGACCCCACGCATCCGTTTCCCCCCTCCAGGTGCCGGCGGCGGCGCCGTCCGTGAGGGGGGCACACCCCGGACACGCGTGCCGGGCGTTTGCAACCGCCACAACACTTCCAGACTTGTGAGAGGCCATCTACGTAAGATTTCGCAGCATGCTAGCCACCGGAGGCCGCCGGCCACAGCCGTAGACGCGTGAAGGGCAATCCGCGTAGAGGAAATTTTTCGGATACTTCTCCATCACCAAAAATTATGAAAAAGTACCATCATTCCTATAGCACATGTGCCCGCGTCGTGCAAAAAAACTCATGATTTTATCGCGCTCCGAGTATTTAGTAATATTGACGCCGCATCGTTACCGCAGAACGTCTACTACCGTGTCATCGCCATCCGTGAGGGAGGGGGCACGCCCCGGAGACGCGTCCCGCCTCTTTGGACATGCCACCACACCACCCTGCATGTATGAGGGCCCGGTGCGACGCTCCGGTGGCATTGCTACCCCCCACCCCCAGTGCCCCCGTCCCGCCTAACCCTGTAGCGTTTGAGCATGGGATCTAGCCCTTTGACTTTGCACGGACGGGCTTTGACCAGTGGACCTCCCCACCCGGTTGTGTTAGGTCAGCCCATAGGAACACTTTGGAGCAACATCCGGGCCAGACCCACAGCAAGATCCCCTCCGTGTAGACCCCACGCGTCCGTTTCCCCCCTCCAGGTGCCGGCGGCGGCGCCATCCGTGATGGGGGGCACACCCCGGACACGCGTGCCGGGCGTTTGCAACCGCCACAACACTTCCAGACTTGTGAGAGGACGCCTACGCAAGATTTGGCGGCATGCTAGCCCCCGGAGGCCGTCGGCCATAGCCGTAGACGCGCGAAGGGCAATCCGCGTAGAGGGATTTTTTCGGATACTTCTCCATCACCAAAAATTATGAAAAAATACCATCGTTCCTATAGCACATGTGCCCGCGTCGTGCAAAAAAACTCATGATTTTATCACGCTGTGAGTACTTTGTAATATTGACGCCGCATCGTTACCACAGAACGTCTACTACTGTGTCATCGCCGTCCGTGAGGGGAGGGGCACGCCCCGGAGACGCATCCCGCCTCTTTGGACATGCCACCACACCACCCTGCATGTATGAGGGCCCGGTGCGATGCTCCGGTGGCATTGCTACCCCCACTGCCCCCGTCTCGCCTAACCCTGTAGCGTTTGACCACGGGATCTAGCCCTTTGACTTTGCACGGACGGGCTTTGACTAGTGTACCTCCCCATCCGGTTGTGTTAGGTCAGCCCATAGGAACACTTTGGAGCAACATCCGGGCCAGACCCACAGCAAGATCCCCTCCGTGTAGACCCCACGCGTCCGTTTCCCCCCTCCAGGTGCCGGCGGCGGCGCCGTCCATGAGGGAGGGCACACCCGGGACACGCGTGCCAGGCATTTGCAACCGCCACAACACTTCCAGACTTGTGAGAGGCCGTCTACGCAAGATTTGCCGGCATGCTAGCCCCCGGAGGCCGCCGGCCACAGCCGTAGACGCGTGAAGGGCAATCCGCGTAGAGGAAATTTTTCGGTTACTTCTCCATCACCAAAAATTATGAAAAAGTACCATCGTTCCTATAGCACATGTGCCCGCGTCGTGCAAAAAAACTCATGATTTTATCGCGCTCCGAGTATTTAGTAATATTGACGCCGCATCGTTACCGCAGAACGTCTACTACCGTGTCATCGCCGTCCGTGAGGGAGGGGGCACGCCCCGGAGACGCGTCCCGCCTCTTTGGACATGCCACCACACCACCCTGCATGTATGAGGGCCCGGTGCGACGCTCCGGTGGCATTGCTACCCCCCAGTGCCCCCGTCCCGCCTAACCCTGTAGCGTTTGACCACGGGATCTAGCCCTTTGACTTTGCACGGACGGGCTTTGACCAGTGGACCTCCCCACCCGGTTGTGTTAGGTCAGCCCATAGGAACACTTTGGAGCAACATCCGGGCCAGACCCACAGCAAGATCCCCTCCGTGTAGACCCCACGCGTCCGTTTCCCCCTCTAGGTGCCGGCGGCGGCGCCATCCGTGACGGGGGGCACACCCCGGACACGCGTGTCGGGCGTTTGCAACCGCCACAACACTTCCAGACTTGTGAGAGGACGCCTACGCAAGATTTGGCGGCATGTTAGCCCCCGGAGGCCGTCGGCCACAGCCGTAGACGCGCGAAGGGCAATCCGCGTAGAGGGAATTTTTCGGATACTTCTCCATCACCAAAAATTATGAAAAAATACCATCGTTCCTATAGCACATGTGCCCGCGTCGTGCAAAAAAACTCATGATTTTATCGCGCTCCGAGTACTTAGTAATATTGACGCCGCATCGTTACCACAGAACGTCTACTACTGTGTCATCGCCGTCCGTGAGGGGGGGGGGCACGCCCCGGAGACGCGTCCCGCCTCTTTGGACATGCCACCACGCCACCCTGCATGTATGAGGGCCCGGTGCGATGCTCCGGTGGCATTGCTACCCCCACTGCCCCCGTCCCGCCTAACCCTGTAGCGTTTGACCACGGGATCTAGCCCTTTGACTTTGCACGGACGGGCTTTGACCAGTGGACCTCCCCATCCGGTTGTGTTAGGTCAGCCCATAGGAACACTTTGGAGCAACATCCGGGCCAGACCCACAGCAAGATCCCCTCCGTGTAGACCCCACGCGTCCGTTTCCCCCCTCCAGGTACCGGCGGCGGCGCCGTCCGTGAGGGAGGGCACACCCGGGACACGCGTGCCAGGCGTTTGCAACCGCCACAACACTTCCAGACTTGTGAGAGGCCGTCTACGCAAGATTAGCCGGCAAGCTAGCCCCCGGAGGCCGCCGGCCACAGCCGTAGACGCGTGAAGGGCAATCCGCGTAGTGGAAATTTTTCGGATACTTCTCCATCACCAAAAATTATGAAAAAAATACCATCGTTCCTATAGCATATGTGCTCGCGTCGTGCAAAAAAAAAACTCATGACTTTATCGCGCTCCGAGTATTTAGTAATATTGACGCCGCATCGTT
>NW_025228087.1:90269-91129 GCF_018294505.1 Triticum aestivum
CCCCCAGTGCCCCCGTCCCGCCTAACCCTTTAGCGTTTGACCACGGGATCTAGCCTTTGACTTTGCTCGAACGGGCTTTGACCTGTGGACCTCCTCACCCGGTTGTGTTAGGTCAGCCCATAGGAACACTTTGGAGCAACATCCGGGCCAGACCCACAGCAAGATCCCCTCCGTGTAGACCCCACGCGTCCGTTTCCCCCCTCCAGGTGCCGGTGGCGGCGCCGTCCGTGAGGGGGGGCACATCCCGGACACGCGTGCCGGGCGTTTGCAACCACGACAACACTTCCAGACTTGTGAGAGGCCGCCTACGCAAGATTTGGCGGCATGCTAGCCCCTAGAGGCCGCCGGCCACAACCGTAGACTCGCGAAGGGCAATCCGCGTAGAGGGAATTTTTCGGATACTTCTCCATCACCAAAAATTATGAAAAAATACCATCGTTCCTATAGCACATGTGCCCGCGTCGTGCAAAAAAACTCATGATTTTATCGTGCTCCGAGTATTTAGTAATATTGACGCCGCATCGTTACCGCAGAACGTCTACTACCGTGTCATCGTCGTCCGTGAGGGGGGGGGGGCACGCCCCGGAGACGCGTCCCGCCTCTTCGGACATGCCACCACACCACCCCGCATGTATGAGGGCCCGGTGCGACGCTCCGGTGGCATTGCTACCCCCCTAGTGCCCCCGTCCCGCCTAACCCTGTAGCGTTTGACCATGGGATCTAGCCCTTTGACTTTGCACGGACGGGCTTTAACCAGTGGACCTCCCCACCCGGTTGTGTTAGGTCAGCCCATAGGAACACTTTGGAGCAACATCCAGGCCAGACCCACAGCAAGATCCCCTCCGTGTAGAACCCACGCG